>NW_027016475.1:0-9870 GCF_036934945.1 Oncorhynchus masou masou
GGGTGTGTGTTTGCTAGCAAGTGTGTGTGTGTGGCTAGCGGGTGTGTGTGTTGCTAGCGGTGTGTGTTTGCTAGCAGTGTGTGTGTGTGTGTGCTAGCAAGTGTGTGTGTGTGTGTGTTTGCTAGCAAGTGTGTGTGTGTTTTGCTAGCAAGTGTGTGTGTGTGTTTGCTAGCAAGTGTGTGTGTGTGTTTGCTAGCAAGTGTGTGTGTGTGTTTGCTAGCAAGTGTGTGTGTGTGTTTGCTAGCAAGTGTGTGTGTGTGTTGCTAGCAAGTGTGTGTGTGTGTGTGTGTTTGCTAGCAAGTGTGTGTGTGTTAGCTAGCGGGTGTGTGTTTGCTAGCAAGTGTGTGTGTGTGTGTTTGCTAGCAAGTGTGTGTGTGTGTTTGCTAGCAAGTGTGTGTGTGTGTGTGTTTGCTAGCAAGTGTGTGTGTGTGTTTGCTAGCAAGTGTGTGTGTGTTTGCTAGCAAGTGTGTGTGTGTGTGTGTGTTAGCAAGTGTGTGTGTGTGTGTGTTAGCAAGTGTGTGTGTGTGTTGTAGCAAGTGTGTGTGTTTGCTAGCAAGTGTGTGTGTGTTTGCTAGCAAGTGTGTGTGTGTTTGCTAGCAAGTGTGTGTGTGTTTGCTAGCAAGTGTGTGTGTGTTTGCTAGAGGTGTGTGTGTTTGCTAGCAAGTGTGTGTGTGTTTTAGCTAGTAAGTGTGTGTGTGTTTGCTAGCAAGCGTGTGTGTGTGTGTTTGCTAGCAAGCGTGTGTGTAAATGTGTGTTTGCTGAGCGTGTGTGTGTGTTTGCTAGCAGCGTGTGTGTTTGCTAGCAAGCGTGTGTGTGTGTGTTTGCTGGCAAGCGTCTGTGTGTTTGCTAGCAGCGTGTGTGTGTGTGTTTGCTAGCAGCGTGTGTGTGTGTGTGTGTGTGTTTGCTAGCAGAAGTGTGCTAGTGTGTGTGTGTGTTTGCTAGCAAGTGTGTGTTTGTGTGTTTGCTAGCAAGTGTGTGTGTTTGCTAGCAAGTGTGTGTGTGTTAGCTAGCAAGTGTGTGTGTGTGTGTGTGTTTGCTAGCAAGTGTGTATGTGTGTGTGTGTTTGCTTAGCAGTGTGTGTGTGTGTGTGTGTTGCTAGCAGTGTGCATGTGTGTGTGTATTTTCTTAGCAAGTGTGTGTGTGTGTGTTTGCTAGCAAGTGTGTGTGTGTGTGTTTGCTATGAATGTGTGTGTGTGTTTTAGCAAGTGTGTGTGTGTTTGCTAGCAAGTGTGTGTGTTTGCTGTAGTGTGTGTGTGTGTGTGTGTTTGCTGGCAGTGTGTGCTGTGTGTGTGTGTGTGTTGCTGCTTGGTGTGTGTGTGTTTGCTATAGTGTGTGTTATGTGTGTGTGTGTGTGTAGCTAGCAAGTGTGTGTGTGTGTGTGTGTGTGTTAGCTAGCAAGTGTGTGTGTGTGTGTTAGCTAGCAAGTGTGTGTGTTAGCTAGCGGGTGTGTGTTTGCTAGCAAGTGTGTGTGTGTGTTAGCTAGCAAGTGTGTGTGTGTGTTAGCTAGCGGGTGTGTGTGTGTTAGCTAGCAAGTGTGTGTGTGTTAGCTAGCGGGTGTGTGTGTGTTAGCTAGCGGGTGTGGGTGTGTGTTAGCTAGCGGGTGTGGGTGTGTGTGTGTTAGCTAGTGTGTGTGTGTGTGTTAGCTAGCAAGTGTGTGTGTGTTATCTAGCAAGTGTGTGTGTGTGTGTTGGCTAGCGTGTGTGTGTGTGTGTGTTAGCTAGCGTGTGTGTGTGTGTGTTAGCTAGCGTGTGTGTGTGTGTGTTAGCTAGCAAGTGTGTGTGTGTGTGTGTGTGTGTGTGTGTTAGCTAGCAAGTGTGTGTGTGTGTGTGTGTGTGTGTGTGTGTGTGTGTGTGTGTTAGCTAGCAAGTGTGTGTGTGTGTGTTAGCTAGCAAGTGTGTGTGTTAGCTAGCGGGTGTGTGTTTGCTAGCAAGTGTGTGTGTGTGTTAGCTAGCAAGTGTGTGTGTGTGTTAGCTAGCGGGTGTGTGTTTGCTAGCAAGTGTGTGTGTGTGTGTGTTTGCTAGCAAGTGTGTGTGTGTGTGTGTGTTTGCTAGCAAGTGTGTGTGTGTGTTTGCTAGCAAGTGTGTGTGTGTGTTTGCTAGCAAGTGTGTGTGTGTGTTTGCTAGCAAGTGTGTGTGTGTGTTTGCTAGCAAGTGTGTGTGTGTTTGCTAGCAAGTGTGTGTGTTAGCAAGTGTGTGTGTTTGCTAGCAAGTGTGTGTGTGTGTGTGTGTTTGCTAGCAAGTGTGTGTGTGTTAGCTAGCGGGTGTGTGTTTGCTAGCAAGTGTGTGTGTGTGTGTGTGTTTGCTAGCAAGTGTGTGTGTGTGTTTGCTAGCAAGTGTGTGTGTGTGTTTGCTAGCAAGTGTGTGTGTGTGTTTGCTAGCAAGTGTGTGTGTGTGTTTGCTAGCAAGTGTGTGTGTGTTTGCTAGCAAGTGTGTGTGTGTGTGTGTGTTAGCAAGTGTGTGTGTGTGTTAGCAAGTGTGTGTGTGTTTGCTAGCAAGTGTGTGTGTGTTTGCTAGCAAGTGTGTGTGTGTTTGCTAGCAAGTGTGTGTGTGTTTGCTAGCAAGTGTGTGTGTGTTTGCTAGCAAGTGTGTGTGTGTTTGCTAGCAAGTGTGTGTGTGTTTTAGCTAGTAAGTGTGTGTGTGTGTTTGCTAGCAGCGTGTGTGTTTGCTAGCAAGCGTGTGTGTGTTTGCTAGCAAGCGTGTGTGTGTGTGTTTGCTAGCAAGCGTGTGTGTGTGTGTGTGTTTGCTAGCAGTGTGTGTGTGTGTGTGTTTGCTAGCAAGCGTGTGTGTTTGCTAGCAAGCGTGTGTGTGTGTGTTTGCTAGCAAGCGTGTGTGTGTATTTGCTAGCAGCGTGTGTGTGTGTGTTTGCTAGCAGCGTGTGTTGTGTGTTTGCTAGCAAGTGTGTGTTTGTGTGTTTGCTAGCAAGTGTGTGTGTGTTTGCTAGCAAGTGTGTGTGTGTTTGCTAGCAAGTGTGTGTGTGTGTTAGCTAGCAAGTGTGTGTGTGTGTTAGCTAGCGGGTGTGTGTGGGTGTGTGTAAGCTAGCGTGTGTGTAAGCCAGTGTGTGTGTGTGTGTTAGCTAGCAAGTGTGTGTGTGTTAGCTAGCAAGTGTGTGTGTGTTAGCTAGCGGGTGGGTGTGTGTTAGCTAGCGGGTGTGGGTGTGTGTTAGCTAGCGGGTGTGGGTGTGTGTGTGTTAGCTAGCGGGTGTGGGTGTGTGTGTGTTAGCTAGTGTGTGTGTGTGTGTTAGCTAGCAAGTGTGTGTGTGTGTTATCTAGCAAGTGTGTGTGTGTGTTGGCTAGCGTGTGTGTGTGTGTGTGTGTGTTGGCTAGCGTGTGTGTGTGTGTGTGTTAGCTAGCGTGTGTGTGTGTGTGTGTTAGCTAGCGTGTGTGTGTGTGTGTTAGCTAGCAAGTGTGTGTGTGTGTGTGTGTGTGTGTGTTAGCTAGCAAGTGTGTGTGTGTGTGTGTGTGTGTGTAGCTAGCAAGTGTGTGTGTGTGTGTTAGCTAGCAAGTGTGTGTGTTAGCTAGCGGGTGTGTGTTTGCTAGCAAGTGTGTGTGTGTGTTAGCTAGCAAGTGTGTGTGTGTGTTAGCTAGCGGGTGTGTGTTTGCTAGCAAGTGTGTGTGTGTGTGTGTTTGCTAGCAAGTGTGTGTGTGTGTGTGTTTGCTAGCAAGTGTGTGTGTGTGTGTTTGCTAGCAAGTGTGTGTGTGTGTTTGCTAGCAAGTGTGTGTGTGTGTTTGCTAGCAAGTGTGTGTGTGTGTTTGCTAGCAAGTGTGTGTGTGTGTTTGCTAGCAAGTGTGTGTGTGTGTGTGTTAGCAAGTGTGTGTGTTTGCTAGCAAGTGTGTGTGTGTGTGTGTGTTTGCTAGCAAGTGTGTGTGTGTTAGCTAGCGGGTGTGTGTGGTGTGTGTAAGCTAGCGTGTGTGTAAGCCAGTGTGTGTGTGTGTGTGTGTTAGCTAGCAAGTGTGTGTGTGTGTTAGCTAGCGGGTGTGTGTTTGCTAGCAAGTGTGTGTGTGTGTGTTTGCTAGCAAGTGTGTGTGTGTGTGTGTGTGTTGGCTAGCAAGTGTGTGTGTGTGTGTTAGCTAGCAAGTGTGTGTGTGTGTGGCTAGCGGGTGTGTGTTTGCTAGCAAGTGTGTGTGTGTGTGTGTGTTAGCTAGCAAGTGTGTGTGTTAGCTAGCAAGTGTGTGTGTGTGTTTGCTAGCAAGTGTGTGTGTGTGTGTGTTTGCTAGCAAGTGTGTGTGTGTGTGTTTGCTAGCAAGTGTGTGTGTGTGTTGTGCTAGCAAGTGTGTGTGTGTTTGCTAGCAAGTGTGTGTGTGTGTTTGCTAGCAAGTGTGTGTGTGTGTGTTTGCTAGCAAGTGTGTGTGTGTGTGTTTGCTAGCAAGTGTGTGTGTGTGTGTTTGCTAGCAAGTGTGTGTGTGTGTGTGTGCTAGCAAGTGTGTGTGTGTGTGTGTTTGCTAGCAAGTGTGTGTGTGTGTGTTTGCTAGCAAGTGTGTGTGTGTGTGTTTGCTAGCAAGTGTGTGTGTGTGTGTTTGCTAGCAAGTGTGTGTGTGTGTGTTTGCTAGCAAGTGTGTGTGTGTGTGTGTTTGCTAGCAAGTGTGTGTGTGTGTGTTTGCTAGCAAGTGTGTGTGTGTGTTTGCTAGCAAGTGTGTGTGTGTGTGTGTGCTAGCAAGTGTGTGTGTTTGCTAGCAAGTGTGTGTGTGTGTGTGTTAGCTAGCAAGTGTGTGTGTGTGTGTGTGTGTTAGCTAGCAAGTGTGTGTGTGTGTTAGCTAGCGGGTGTGTGTGTTTGCTAGCAAGTGTGTGTGTGTGTGTTTGCTAGCAAGTGTGTGTGTGTGTGTTTGCTAGCAAGTGTGTGTGTGTGTTTGCTAGCAAGTGTGTGTGTGTGTGTTTGCTAGCAAGTGTGTGTGTGTGTGTGTTTGCTAGCAAGTGTGTGTGTGTGTGTGTTTGCTAGCAAGTGTGTGTGTGTGTGTTTGCTAGCAAGTGTGTGTGTGTGTTTGCTAGCAAGTGTGTGTGTGTGTTTGCTAGCAAGTGTGTGTGTGTGTGTGTTTGCTAGCAAGTGTGTGTGTGTGTGTGTGTGTTGCAAGCAAGTGTGTGTGTGTGTTTGCTAGCAAGTGTGTGTGTGTGTTTGCTAGCAAGTGTGTGTGTGTGTGTTGCTAGCAAGTGTGTGTGTTTGCTAGCAAGTGTGTGTGTGTGTGTGTGTGTTTGCTAGCAAGTGTGTGTGTGTGTGTGTGTGTGTAGCTAGCAAGTGTGTGTGTGTTAGCTAGCGGGTGTGTGTGGGTGTGTGTAAGCTAGCGTGTGTGTAAGCTTCAGTGTGTGTGTGTGTGTGTTAGCTAGCAAGTGTGTGTGTGTGTGTTAGCTAGCAAGTGTGTGTGTGTGTGTTTGCTAGCAAGTGTGTGTGTGTGTTTGCTAGCAAGTGTGTGTGTGTGTTTGCTAGCAAGTGTGTGTGTGTGTTTGCTAGCAAGTGTGTGTGTGTGTTTGCTAGCAAGTGTGTGTGTGTGTTTGCTAGCAAGTGTGTGTGTGTGTGTTAGCAAGTGTGTGTGTTTGCTAGCAAGTGTGTGTGTGTGTGTGTGTGTGTTTGCTAGCAAGTGTGTGTGTGTTAGCTAGCGAGTGTGTGTGGGTGTGTGTAAGCTAGCGTGTGTGTAAGCCAGTGTGTGTGTGTGTGTGTTAGCTAGCAAGTGTGTGTGTGTGTTAGCTAGCGGGTGTGTGTTTGCTAGCAAGTGTGTGTGTGTGTGTTTGCTAGCAAGTGTGTGTGTGTGTGTGTGTGGTGTGTTAGCTAGCAAGTGTGTGTGTGTGTGTTAGCTAGCAAGTGTGTGTGTGTGTTAGCTAGCGGGTGTGTGTTTGCTAGCAAGTGTGTGTGTGTGTGTTTGCTAGCAAGTGTGTGTGTGTGTGTGTGTGTGTGTGTGTTAGCTAGCAAGTGTGTGTGTGTGTGTTAGCTAGCAAGTGTGTGTGTGTGTTAGCTAGCGGGTGTGTGTGTTGCTAGCAAGTGTGTGTGTGTGTGTGTGTGTTAGCTAGCAAGTGTGTGTGTGTAGCTAGCAAGTGTGTGTGTGTTTGCTAGCAAGTGTGTGTGTGTGTGTTTGCTAGCAAGTGTGTGTGTGTGTGTTTGCTAGCAAGTGTGTGTGTGTGTGTTTGCTAGCAAGTGTGTGTGTGTGTGTTTGCTAGCAAGTGTGTGTGTGTGTGTGTTTGCTAGCAAGTGTGTGTGTGTGTTTGCTAGCAAGTGTGTGTGTGTGTGTTTGCTAGCAAGTGTGTGTGTGTGTGTGTTAGCAAGTGTGTGTGTTTGCTAGCAAGTGTGTGTGTGTGTGTGTGTTTGCTAGCAAGTGTGTGTGTGTTAGCTAGCGGGTGTGTGTGTGGTGTGTGTAAGCTAGCGTGTGTGTAAGCCAGTGTGTGTGTGTGTGTGTTAGCTAGCAAGTGTGTGTGTGTGTTAGCTAGCGGTGTGTGTGTTTGCTAGCAAGTGTGTGTGTGTGTGTTTGCTAGCAAGTGTGTGTGTTGTGTGTGTGTGTTAGCTAGCAAGTGTGTGTGTGTGTGTTGGCTAGCAAGTGTGTGTGTGTGTGTTAGCTAGCAAGTGTGTGTGTGTGTTAGCTAGCGGGTGTGTGTTTGCTAGCAAGTGTGTGTGTGTGTGTGTGTTAGCTAGCAAGTGTGTGTGTTAGCTAGCAAGTGTGTGTGTGTGTTTGCTAGCAAGTGTGTGTGTGTGTGTTTGCTAGCAAGTGTGTGTGTGTGTGTTTGCTAGCAAGTGTGTGTGTGTGTGTGTGTGTGTGTGTGTGTGCTAGCAAGTGTGTGTGTGTGTTTGCTAGCAAGTGTGTGTGTGTGTTTGCTAGCAAGTGTGTGTGTGTGTGTTTGCTAGCAAGTGTGTGTGTGTGTGTTTGCTAGCAAGTGTGTGTGTTTGCTAGCAAGTGTGTGTGTGTGTGTGTGCATGTGCAAGTGTGTGTTTGCTAGCAAGTGTGTGTGTGTGTGTGTGTGTTGGCTAGCAAGTGTGTGTGTGTGTGTTTGTTAGCTAGCAAGTGTGTGTGTGTGTTAGCTAGCGGGTGTGTGTTTGCTAGCAAGTGTGTGTGTGTGTGTTTGCTAGCAAGTGTGTGTGTGTGTGTTTGCTAGCAAGTGTGTGTGTGTTTGCTAGCAAGTGTGTGTGTGTGTTTGCTAGCAAGTGTGTGTGTGTGTGTGTTTGCTAGCAAGTGTGTGTGTGTGTGTGTGTTGCTAGCAGTGTGTGTGTGTGTGTTTGCTAGCAAGTGTGTGTGTGTGTGTTTGCTAGCAAGTGTGTGTGTGTGTGTGTGCTAGCAAGTGTGTGTGTGTGTGTGTGTTTGCTAGCAAGTGTGTGTGTGTGTGTTTGCAAGCAAGTGTGTGTGTGTGTTTGCTAGCAAGTGTGTGTGTGTGTTTGCTAGCAAGTGTGTGTGTGTGTTTGCTAGCAAGTGTGTGTGTTTGCTAGCAAGTGTGTGTGTGTGTGTGTGTGTTTGCTAGCAAGTGTGTGTGTGTGTGTGTGTTAGCTAGCAAGTGTGTGTGTGTTAGCTAGCGGGTGTGTGTGGGTGTGTGTAAGCTAGCGTGTGTGTAAGCCAGTGTGTGTGTGTGTGTGTTAGCTAGCAAGTGTGTGTGTGTGTGTTAGCTAGCAAGTGTGTGTGTGTGTGTTTGCTAGCAAGTGTGTGTGTGTGTTTGCTAGCAAGTGTGTGTGTGTGTTTGCTAGCAAGTGTGTGTGTGTGTTTGCTAGCAAGTGTGTGTGTGTGTTTGCTAGCAAGTGTGTGTGTGTGTTTGCTAGCAAGTGTGTGTGTGTGTGTGTTAGCAAGTGTGTGTGTTTGCTAGCAAGTGTGTGTGTGTGTGTGTGTTTGCTAGCAAGTGTGTGTGTGTTAGCTAGCGGGTGTGTGTGGGTGTTTGTAAGCTAGCGTGTGTGTAAGCCAGTGTGTGTGTGTGTGTGTTAGCTAGCAAGTGTGTGTGTGTGTTAGCTAGCGGGTGTGTGTTTGCTAGCAAGTGTGTGTGTGTGTGTTTGCTAGCAAGTGTGTGTGTGTGTGTGTGTGTTAGCTAGCAAGTGTGTGTGTGTGTGTTAGCTAGCAAGTGTGTGTGTGTGTGTTAGCTAGCGGGTGTGTGTTTGCTAGCAAGTGTGTGTGTGTGTGTGTGTTGGCTAGCAAGTGTGTGTGTTAGCTAGCAAGTGTGTGTGTTAGCTAGCAAGTGTGTGTGTGTTTGCTAGCAAGTGTGTGTGTGTGTGTTTGCTAGCAAGTGTGTGTGTGTGTGTTTGCTAGCAAGTGTGTGTGTGTGTGTTTGCTAGCAAGTGTGTGTGTGTGTGTTTGCTAGCAAGTGTGTGTGTGTGTGTGTTTGCTAGCAAGTGTGTGTGTGTGTTTGCTAGCAAGTGTGTGTGTGTGTTTGCTAGCAAGTGTGTGTGTGTGTGTTTGCTAGCAAGTGTGTGTGTGTGTGTTTGCTAGCAAGTGTGTGTGTGTGTGTTTGCTAGCAAGTGTGTGTGTGTGTGTTTGCTAGCAAGTGTGTGTGTGTGTGTTTGCTAGCAAGTGTGTGTGTGTGTGTTTGCTAGCAAGTGTGTGTGTGTGTGTTTGCTAGCAAGTGTGTGTGTGTGTGTTTGCTAGCAAGTGTGTGTGTGTGTTTGCTAGCAAGTGTGTGTGTTTGCTAGCAAGTGTGTGTGTGTGTGTGTGCTAGCAAGTGTGTGTTTGATAGCAAGTGTGTGTGTGTGTGTGTGTGTTAGCTAGCAAGTGTGTGTGTGTGTTAGCTAGCGGGTGTGTGTTTGCTAGCAAGTGTGTGTGTGTGTGTTTGCTAGCAAGTGTGTGTGTGTGTGTGTTTGCTAGCAAGTTGTGTGTGTGTGTTTGCTAGCAAGTGTGTGTGTGTGTTTGCTAGCAAGTGTGTGTGTGTGTGTGTTTGCTAGCAAGTGTGTGTGTGTGTGTGTTTGCTAGCAAGTGTGTGTGTGTGTGTTTGCTAGCAAGTGTGTGTGTGTGTGTTTGCTAGCAAGTGTGTGTGTGTGTGTTTGCAAGCAAGTGTGTGTGTGTGTTTGCTAGCAAGTGTGTGTGTGTGTTTGCTAGCAAGTGTGTGTGTGTGTTTGCTAGCAAGTGTGTGTGTTTGCTAGCAAGTGTGTGTGTGTGTGTGTGTGTTAGCTAGCAAGTGTGTGTGTTGTTAGCTAGCGGGTGTGTGTGGGTGTGTGTAAGCTAGCGTGTGTGTAAGCCAGTGTGTGTGTGTGTGTGTTAGCTAGCAAGTGTGTGTGTGTGTTTGCTAGCAAGTGTGTGTGTGTGTGTGTTTGCTAGCAAGTGTGTGTGTGTGTGTTTGCTGGCAAGTGTGTGTGTGTGTTTGCTAGCAAGTGTGTGTGTGTGTGTGTGTGTTTGCTAGCAAGTGTGTGTGTGTGTAGCTAGCGGGTGTGTGTGGTGTGTGTGTAAGCTAGCGTGTGTGTAAGCCAGTGTGTGTGTGTGTGTTAGCTAGCAAGTGTGTGTGTGTGTTGGCTGGCAAGTGTGTGTGTGTTAGCTAGCGGGTGTGGGTGTGTGTGTTAGCTAGCAAGTGTGTGTGTGTTAGCTAGCAAGTGTGTGTGTGTGTGTTAGCTAGCGTGTGTGTGTGTGTGTGTGTTAGCTAGCAAGTGTGTGTGTGTGTTAGCTAGCGTGTGTGTGTGTGTGTGTGTTTGCTAGCAAGTGTGTGTGTGTTTGCTAGCAAGTGTGTGTGTGTTTGCTAGCGTGTGTGTGTGTTTGCTAGCAAGTGTGTGTGTGTTTGCTAGCAAGTGTGTGTGTGTTTGCTAGCAAGTGTGTGTGTGTTTGCTAGCAAGTGTGTGTGTGTTTGCTAGCAAGTGTGTGTGTGTGTGTGTGTGCTAGCAAGCGTGTGTGTGTTTGCTAGCAAGCGTGTGTGTGTTTGCTAGCAGCGTGTGTGTGTGTTTGCTAGCAGCGTGTGTGTGTGTGTTTGCTAGCAGCGTGTGTGTGTGTGTTTGCTAGCA
>NW_027016476.1:0-9870 GCF_036934945.1 Oncorhynchus masou masou
AGGAAACACTGTGCACCTGGCAATCTTGGTTGGCGTGCACTGCGCCTGGCCCGCCACAGGAGTCGCTGGTGTGTGATGAGGATATGCCTACCGGTCAAACCCTCCCAAACCCAGATGATGCTGGGTGTTGCCCCATGGACCTCCCGGTTGCGGGAGCCTGGGCGTGAACCCAGAGTCTCTGGTGGCACAGGCGCTGCAGTACAGCACCCTTAACCACTGCGCCACCCGAGAGGCCCTCAACAGGGTTTTCTAATGATGAATTAGCCTTTTAAAATGATCAACTTGGATTAGCTAACACAACATGCCATTGGATCACAGGAGTGATGGTTGCTGATAATGGGTCTCTGTATGCCTATGTAGATATTCCATAAAATATCTGCCGTTTCCAGCTACAATAGTCATTTACAACAATAACAATGTTGACACTATTTCTGAACAATTTGATGTTATTTTAATGGACAATCAATGTGCTTTTCTTTTAAAACAAGGACATTTCTAAATGACTCCAAACGTTTGAACAGTAGTGGATTTTTAATATTTTGTATATATCAAGTTGTAGAAACATCTCAAGGATGATCATTGGAAACAGAAAGCATCTGAACTCAATTTTGAGTCTCTTGTTAAAAAAAATTATGTTTTTTGTACATTTGCAAAAATGTCTAAGCCTGTTTCACTTTTGTCACATGGGGCATTGTGTAGATTGCTGAGGATATTTTTTTATTTAATTATAGAATAAGGCTGTAACATAACAATGTGAAAAGTCAAGGGGTCTGAATACTTTCCTGAGGGCACCGCTGGACTCCTTCCCATTTCTCCCATTTTGGTAATGCTACAGCCTTATTCTAAAGTTGATGACATGTTTTTCCCCACAATCTACACACAATATCCCATAATGACATCACAATACCCCATAATGACATCACAATACCCCATAATGACAAAGCCAATACAGGTTTTTAGAAAGTCTTGCAACTGTAATTGAGATGTTTTTTCAACTTGGAGTCCACCTGTGGTAAATTCAATGGATTGGACATGATTAGGCACACACCTGTCTATTTAAGGTCCCACAGTAAATGTCACCAAGTCATGAGGGTGGAAGGATTTGTCCGTCGAGTCCGTGACAGGATTGTGTCAGCACAGATCTGGAGACCGGTACCAAAAAATTTCTGCAGCATTGAAGGTCCCAAGAACACAGAGGCCTCCATCATTCTTAAATGGAAGAAGTTTGGAACCATCAAGACTCTTCCTCGAGCCCACTTGGACAAACTGAGCAAATGGGGAGAAGGGCCTTGGTCAGGGAGGTGGCCAAGAACCCTGATGGTCACTGACAGAGCTCCAGAGTTCCTCTATGGAGATGAGAGAATCTTCCAGAAGGACAACCATCTCTGCAGGACTCCATCAATCAGGCCTTATGGTAGAGTGGCCAGATGGAAGCCACCTTAGTAAAAGACACATGACAGCCACTTGGAGTTTGCCAAAAGGCACCTAAAGGACTCTCATACCATAAGAAACAGAGGATTCTTTGGAGAAGAATGCCAGAAACTCACGTACACCAAATGAAACCTTAGAAGCCATACAACAAGTGGTGGCAGTATCATGCTGTGGGGATGTTTTTCAACTAACTATTGTGTAAAGTGTTTGAATACTTACATAAATGTAATATTTCATGTTATTTCTAAAAACCTGTTTTTGCCCTTGTCATTATGGGTATTGTGTGTCGACTGATGAGAATTAGAATAAGCCTGTAATGTAACAAAAACGAAAAGCCAAGGGGTCTGAATACTTTTTGAATGCATTGTAGACGTTATTTCATGCTGCTAAGACTTGTATGGATGACAACAGTATTGTCAGCATTTGTTTTATTCACTGGGCTATCTGGAGTGATCAGAGTGTAGACTAAAGAAGTGGAGTAGACAAACTGCCAGTGTTTTGAAGTTCTATGAAATGAGTCTGTGTAGTTACTAGCCCCCTTTGTCACGAGAATTTCTACCCCAATGTTGTAACTGAACTATTTTATAACTCCATCTGTATCCTAGAGGTTGTAAGGGATTTCACCCCCGTAGTGGACAAAAATGAATGGCAAATTATTGGCATAGGACAAACCATGTACACATTGGCCGAATGCACTGTAGGAATACGACTGAGTTAACCTTGTATCTTTATTGACCTTATATTTAAATCTTTGCACTGTATCTATGCACACCCCTGGTGAACCCAAACTCTAGCTTTATGTCCACATCCCTGTTCATCCCAAACCCTAGCTTCATGTCCACATCCCTGTTCATCCCAAACCCTATCTTCATGTCCACATCCCTGTTCAACCCAAACCCTAGCTTCATGTCCACATCCCTCAGTTCATCCCAAACCCTAGCTTCATGTCCACATCCCTGTTCATCCCAAACCCCATCTTCATGTCCACATCCCAGTTCATCCCTAACCCTAGCTTCATGCCCACATCCCAGTTCAACTCTAACCCTAGCTTCATGTCCACATCCCTGTTCATCCCAAACCCTAGCTTCATGTCCACATCCCAGTTCAACACTTACCCTAGCTTCATGTCCACATCCCAGTTCAACTCTAACCCTAGCTTCATGTCCACATCCCTGTTCATCCCAAATTTTTCGCATTTGTGCCCACATCCCAGTATAAGAGTGGCGAAATCTGCACGGAGCCTTCTCCGTGCACTGCCACTTTAAGAGCGCATGAGCACTAAGGAAGGAGGAGATAAAGAGAGCTCATTCAGCTCTTTGGGGAGGGGCTCTTGGCTGGCGCGACAGTTTGATTGTGTGTGCTGTGCTGCAGAAGTTTTGTTTGTTTTCAGCGTTTGTAGTTTATAAAGTATTTAACTCAATCATCGGTGTGATCGCTTTAGATCGTGGTTGTTTTTGTTTGGGACCGCGCCCGTTATGGATCGCATGGATTAGTAGCAACATTGTTGCGAAGCTTTACCATACAAACCAACAAACCATCGGACAGTCAGACCGTACACCGGCAGGCCTGAAGACCACAGCTAAGATTTCTCTTTTTCTCTCTCTTTCTCTTCCCTCTCGTTCCAGTGCTTTACCCTGCAACAGACTCTCTATTTTTCAAATGCACTTCCCATTGAAGTTCATTAGAGCTGGACTATTATTGCCCTGCCAGAAGTATTTTGATGGACATTTCAGTTAAAAGGGAGGTTGCTTGCAAGTTGTGTATTGTTATGTGAACTGTATTGAGGTGAGGTGTACTAATGACATGTGGCCGAGAAGACTGTGGACATTTTTAAGGCCTTTGTTGTGTCGATGAACACCCCCCACATTCATACCCTCTGCACTCATCCACTAGAAAATAATACAGATTATTGCAAATCCTCTGTTGATGACTGGGTTCGTTCTTGTATGAAGTTGCTGTTTAATTGCTCTGCCATTATTAGTATTAGTATTATTGTATGAGGTATTCTTGTTGGGGTTACCCCTGTGCTGTGATGTGGGTTTTATATGGTGTGTATTCTCTTTTCTCTCCACTGGCTATCTGGTAAACAGGCTACACTCTAGGCAGTCTCTTCTGCTGATGTGTGTGGGTCTGGTAGTGGTACTCTCTCTATTCTACTCTTTTCCTTTCGGCATGGTTAATACCTGCCTGGCGCCCAACAAAATCTTTCTTTACCCTCTCTAATAAATACCGCTACAGAATTGGCGCCCAAACAGGGACTTGAAGAGAAACACTCATGACACCATCCACACAAGGTTGAATCATGTCTTTTGTTGGAACCCCATACTGTGTCAATGTGGACACACCTGATGGTAATCATGTTCGGGATTCTTTCATTGTGGAAGGACTTGATGGACTAATGGAGTTGGATAGCACTGACCCTAATCCCCAGGCTTCTGGTTCACCTATAACATCTCCACCATTACCCTCCCCTCAAACCCTTCCGGTTACCCTGTCCAGAGAGACTGGGAGAGGTGTCTCTGTGATCACTGGACAACTGGAACATCAATGGACACACACCAATCATAGTTTGACAATGCAGGAGAATGCCATTCGCAAACTCAGTGAATGTGTGGAGGCTCATCAGACAGATGTGCAGCGGAGGTTGGATTACCTTCCCTGTCAAATGGAGGAAAACCAACAACAAATTGTTCAGAGACAGAAATATTTACAAGATTCTCTGAAGCAGGATATTCAAGGAAAACTGCACCGGTTCAAAACACAAATGGAAACTAACCATCATCAAGTCATAATCTTTCTTGAGGAGGAACAAAAACAGAGAGCAGAGGAGTCAGCCTCTGTTGTGAAGGGAGTGTGTTCTTATCTGAAGGAAGTTATGGAGGACATGAAGAACTCTCTCACAGGGGAACTACGATTTTTGATTGAACAGACTCAAAAGGACACCGTTAATGAGATGGAAAAAGCACAGAAGGCCACAGACCTTCAACTGGAAGAGCTGCACCAGGAGGTAATGCAGTGCTTTTCCTTCTGGACAAATCTTCTGCACCTCCCTCAGGTTTTACCTCTGCCACTGGCTTGGCCAGTAAGGGAATAGGAACAGGTAGTACTACAAAACCCCTCTGAAGATACTGTTAAACAACAGAACTCCCGCTGCCACTGTCATGCCTCCTCTAGAGCGCTCCCTCCCTATCAAACTACTTTTCCCCACTTTTGGCAGCCCAGAAGATGATGTTGATCCACTGTTTTTCTTATCTAAGTGTAACGATTTTCTTTCTATCCGGCCCCTTACTGACTTGGAGGTTCTTGCTACCCTCCGCAGTGTTCTCCATGGTACAGCAAGAGACTGGTGGGAGATAGCCCGTGAACAGGTGTCAACCTGGGAGGAGTTTCAAAATATATTCCTCTTAGCCTTCCTCTCAGAGGACTATGTGGATGAACTGGCGGAACGTGTTCGTAACAGAGTCCAGGGTGAAGCAGAGCCAATACGGGACTTTGCCTTCTCCTACCGAGTTCTATGTAGGAGATGGAAGGCTGACATTACTGAGCAGGAGATGGTCAAACTCCTTCTTAAGAACATGGTTCCCCGCCTTGCTAGTCAACTTCGAGAACGTGTGCAAAATGTGGATGATCTGGTGCGTCTTGGGACTCAGTTTGAGAAGGACTGGAAGCACCACCTCCAAACTAAAAACCCTGTTCCCTCATCCCAGTATACCCATAACTCTCCTGGGGCTAAACCGTCTCAGATATTTGTACCCAAGATCCAGGACAAATGTCCAGTCGTGTGTTGGAGGTGTAAAGTCCAACATCCTCCAGATTCTTGCCCGCTCTATGTCCAGCGTCAGGATTCAGGAAAAGGTCAAAAGGACCGAAGACTAAAAGTCTAGACAGACGTGGTGGCTTGCATACAATTGGGTCAGCCTTAATGCCCACCATGAAGCCTTTAGACAGCACAGCTAGCGGTCTTATTCCTATTCCGCAACAACTACTGGTTCCTCTGACTGTTAGGAACTGGAGAGGGAAGGCCATAATCGACACAGGGGCATCTTACACCCTGATGCAAGAGGCCCTGTGGCAGAACATGGCATTACCTCATGAGGAGCTACAAACATGGGAGGAGGGACCATTGTACTTGGCCAATGGAGAACCTACCACCCCTTTGGGCTGGATTAGTATAATAATAAAACTGCATGGTGACACTATTAACCTTCCTGTGGCTATTCTTGCAGATTCAAGCCTTGCATTTGCTGTAGTCCTTGGCCTCGACTTCCTGTTCTTCAGTGGACTGACCATCTCGATGTCTGAACCCTCCTATCGGCTGCACTCTGACTATTCTCAGCCTCATCCATTTCAACCTGGTAATGCACTGATTTCAGGCTGGAGCCTGCTACATTATGCAGAGTCCGGACAAGGTCAAGTCATCGGACAAAGACAAAAACATGTTCCACCAGTGAAGTCCGAGAACCCAACTATCACCCTGATTACCGCCGTACCCCCCCTTCTATCCGAGAGCAAAACAAACCTGATGCGGATTTCTACATCAAACAAGCAGTGGAACAGGCATGTCTGTCAGATGATGAAAGGTGGCAGCTCTCCCAGATGTTGGACATGAACAGTGAGGTTTGTACTCTTACACTCGGCCGTACAACCGTCTTCAAACACAAAATCTATACCCGGCATGAGGTCCCCATTAAGCAGCGTCCCTACAGGCTGTCCCCTGCCAAACTGGCAATTCTCAATGAACAGCTCAAAAGCATGTTGGAGAATGGAATTGTGGAACCTTCTTTTTCCGGATGGGCTTCTCCGGTTGTCCTGATTCCTAAGAAAGATGGTGGATATCGATTCTGTGTGGACTACAGGAAGCCGAATGCCATAACAGAAAGCGATGCCTACCCTCTACCAAACATAAATGACATACTGGAATCTCTGGCAGGAGCATCCATCTTTAGTAATCTGGATCTGAACAGTGGCTATTGGCAGGTGTCAATGGATCCCGCTAGTCAGGACAAGACTGCCTTTGTCACCCCTGCTGGTTTGTACTCCTTCAAAGTCATGCCTTTTGGTTTGAAGAATGCTCCAGCAACCTTCCAAAGGTTGATGGAGACTGTCCTGGGAGATCTGAGGGGTAGAAATTGTCTTGTGTATCTGGATGACATCATAATCTACTCCTCCTCTGTCGCGGATCATCTGCAAGACATTCAGTCCGTCTTCGACAGACTAAAGGCTGCAGGTTTGACCTTGAACTTGAAGAAGTGTCGTTTCTGTCTGCCAGAACTCAAGTTCCTTGGTCATGTGGTTAATGCTGAAGGTATCCATGCAGATCCAGCCAAAGTTGCAGCCGTGCAGGAATTCCCAATTCCCACATCCCTCAAGGCTGTTCAGCGGTTTCTGGGCATGGCTGGATGGTACCACAGGTTTGTGCCTGACTTTTCAAAGGTAGCTGAACCCCTCAACCACCTTAAGAAGAAAGGTGTGAAATTCCAATGGACCCCTGCATGCCAAAGTGCATTTGAAGCACTCAAAAACAGTCTAATTACTCCTCCAGTGCTTGGACATCCTAACCTGAATGCTCATTTCATTGTGTACACGGATGCAAGTCAAACAGGACTTGGAGCAGTCTTGGCTCAACAAACAGGACTTGGAACAGAAGAAGTTCTTGCCTATGCAAGTCGCACCCTTAATTCAGCCGAGAGGAATTATTCAACGACTGAAAGGGAGTGCCTCGCTGTGGTCTGGGCTTTGGAGAAATGGAGCTACTACTTGGAGGCAAAGATCTTCACCGTTGTCACAGACCATGCTGCTCTGCAGTGGGTTCTGGCATCAGGCAAGACCAACAGCCGCCTTATTCGCTGGTCTATCAGACTGCAGAAGTTTGACTTCATCATTGAGTATCGCAAAGGAAAACTGAACGTTGTACCAGATGCCCTTTCTCGGATTACAGAGACTGCCAATGTTTGTCCTCCCTTGTGCAGTACTTATGCTACCGCTAAATGTCTGGATGATTCCTTTCCTCTGGATGATGAGAGTGTATGGAGAGCACAGCAGAAGGATGCTGCCATAATGGTGATCCACAAGAGTCTGTCTGAAGAAGACACCAAGAGTCGCTTCAATGATAAGTATAGCATAATTCAGGATAAAGTGTATCGAAAAACTCCAAGAGGAGATGGAATACACAGCACCCATTATCGCGTCTTCATTCCCTCTACATTGTGTGACCAGATAATCCAAGCTTATCATGCCAATCCCATGAGTGGCCATCTTGGAGTTTTTAAAACTTATCGAAGACTACAAGAGGTGGTTTACTGGCCAGGCATGTGGGTTGATACCCGGAAGTTTGTACAGCAGTGTGAAGTCTGCCAGAAATACAAACCAGACATTGGCAGACCTGCCGGGAAAATGCAGCAGACCGTGGTGAACCATCCAAATGAAATGTTGGGAATTGACCTCATGGGACCTTTTCCTCCCAGCCGGGGGACACGGAATGAATTTTTATTGGTGGTAGTGGACTACTACACACACTGGGTGGAGTTGTTTCCCCTCCGCAAAGCCACTGCATCAGCCATTGCTCTAATTCTGAGAAGGGAGGTTTTTACCAGATTCGGGATTCCAGACCAAATCCTCTCTGACCGAGGTCCGCAGTTCATATCAGGAATCTACAAAGAGCTCTGTACCTACTGGGGTGTAATTGCCAAGTTGACCACAGCCTATCATCCTCAGACCAACCTGACCGAGAGGGTAAACCGAACCCTGAAGGGGATGATTGCTTCATTCGTGGGGGATCAGCACACAAGTTGGGATCAGCATCTTCCAGAATTTCGCTTTGCACTGAACTCTGCCGTGCAGGAGACTTCTGGGGTCACTCCCGCCGAACTCCACCTGGGAAGACCACTAAAAGGTCCGATGGACAGGGTCTTGCAAAGTTCGAATGTTTCACCTGACTGCCCAGCGTTTGATGCCGTACAACACCACCACACCTTGCTAGCCAGAGTGGAGGCCAGCAAAACCAAAGCCAAACAACGACAGCTGAGAAACTATGACAAACATAGACGAGACGTGTGTTTTCCACCCCAGTCTCGTGTCTGGGTACGTTCACATCATCTGTCAAAGGCATCTAAGAAGTTCACTGCCAAGCTAGCTTCGAGATGGAAAGGTCCATACCGTGTAGTGCAGCAGTTGGGACCAGTGAACTACTTGGTCTGTTTGGAGGACACTGGGGAAGATGTCAGGACAGTGCATGTTGTTGACCTAAAGCCCTGCTACCCTACGGCAGAAGAGCTGGATCGCAGGCAAAAGCAACACCTGCAGGACCTCTTCGTGGAGGACTCTGATGATGAGGACTTCCCTGGTTTTGTGTAGCAGGAACATGAACCTGTCAAAGCCTGCGTCCTCTCTGATTCTACAGGCTTTGTTTTTTCATGAGGGGAGGAGTGTGGCGAAATCTGCACGGAGCCTTCACCGTGCACTGCCACTTTAAGAGCGCATGAGCACTAAGGAAGGAGGAGATAAAGAGAGCTCATTCAGCTCTTTGGGGAGGGGCTCTTGGCTGGCGCGACAGTTTGATTGTGTGTGCTGTGCTGCAGAAGTTTTGTTTGTTTTTCAGCGTTTGTAGTTTATAAAGTATTTAACTCAATCATCGGTGTGATCGCTTTAGATCGTGGTTGTTTTTGTTTGGGACCGCGCCCGTTATGGATCGCATGGATTAGTAGCAACATTGTTGCGAAGCTTTACCATACAAACCAACAAACCATCGGACAGTCAGACCGTACACCGGCAGGCCTGAAGACCACAGCTAAGATTTCTCTTTTTCTCTCTCTTTCTCTTCCCTCTCGTTCCAGTGCTTTACCCTGCAACAGACTCTCTATTTTTCAAATGCACTTCCCATTGAAGTTCATTAGAGCTGGACTATTATTGCCCTGCCAGAAGTATTTTGATGGACATTTTAGTTAAAAGGGAGGTTGCTTGCAAGTTGTGTATTGTTATGTGAACTGTATTGAGGTGAGGTGTACTAATGACATGTGGCCGAGAAGACTGTGGACATTTTTAAGGCCTTTGTTGTGTCGATGAACACCCCCCACATTCATACCCTCTGCACTCATCCACTAGAAAATAATACAGATTATTGCAAATCCTCTGTTGATGACTGGGTTCGTTCTTGTATGAAGTTACTGTTTAATTGCTCTGCCATTATTAGTATTAGTATTATTGTATGAGGTATTCTTGTTGGGGTTACCCCTGTGCTGTGATGTGGGTTTTATATGGTGTGTATTCTCTTTTCTCTCCACTGGCTATCTGGTAAACAGGCTACACTCTAGGCAGTCTCTTCTGCTGATGTGTGTGGGTCTGGTAGTGGTACTCTCTCTATTCTACTCTTTTCCTTTCGGCATGGTTAATACCTGCCTGGCGCCCGAACAAAATCTTTCTTTACCCCTCTCTAATAAATAC
>NW_027016477.1:0-9868 GCF_036934945.1 Oncorhynchus masou masou
ACAAGAAGCGAGATTTCATCTGGAGAGAGAGGGAGAAAGAGGTCAGAGCACAGGGTAGGGCAGTGTGAGCAGAACCAGCGGTGTCGTTTGACTTAGCAAACGAGGATCGGATGTCGTCGACCTTCTTTTCAAAATGGTTGACGAAGTCATCTGCAGAGAGGAGGAGGGGGGGAGGGGGAGAAGGTGGCAAGAGCTTCCTAGGGTTAGAGGCAGATGCTTGGAATTTAGAGTGGTAGAAAGTGGCTTTAGCAGCAGAGACAGAAGAGGCCAATTTTAGAGAGGAGGGAGGAAAGGATGCCAGGTCCGCAGGAGGCGAGTTTTCCTCCATTTCCGCTCGGCTGCCCGGAGCTCTGTTCTGTGAGCTCGCAATGAGTCATCGAAAGTGCCACGGAGCGGGAGGGGAGGACCGAGCCGGCTGGAGGATAGGGGACATAGAGAGTCAAAGGATGCAGAAAGGGAAGAGAGGAGGGTTGAGGAGGCAGAATCAGGAGAAAGGTTGGAGAAGGTATGAGCAGAGGGAAGAGAGATGATAGGATGGAAGAGGAGAGAGTAGCGGGGGAGAGAGAGCGAAGGTTGGGACGGCGCGATACCATCCGAGTAGGGGCAGTGTGGGAAGTGTTGGATGAGAGCGAGAGGGAAAAGGATACAAGGTAGTGGTCGGAGACTTGGAGGGAGTTGCAATGAGGTTAGTGGAAGAACAGCATCTAGTAAAGATGAGGTCGAGCGTATTGCCTGCCTTGTGAGTAGGGGGGAAGGTGAGAGGGTGAGGTCAAAAGAGGAGAGGAGGGAAAGAAGGAGGCAGAGAGGAATGAGTCAAAGGTAGACGTGGGGAGGTTAAAGTCGCCCAGGACTGTGAGAGGTGAGCCGTCCTCAGGAAAGGAGCTTATCAAGGCATCAAGCTCATTGATGAACTCTCCGAGGGAACCTGGAGGCGATAAATGATAAGGATGTTAAGCTTGAAAGGGCTGGTAACTGTGACAGCATGGAATTCAAAGGAGGCGATAGATAGATGGGTAAGGGGAGAGAGAGAGAATGACCACTTGGGAGAGATGAGGATCCCGGGTGCCACCACCCCGCTGACCAGAAGCTCGGGGTGTGCGAGAACACGTGGGCGGACGAAGAGAGAGCAGTAGGAGTAGCAGTGTTATCTGTGGTGATCCATGTTTCCGTCAGTGCCAGGAAGTCGAGGGACTGGAGGGAGGCATAGGCTGAGATGAACTCTGCCTTGTTGGCCGCAGATCGGCAGTTCCAGAGGCTACCGGAGACCAGGAACCCACGTGGGTCGTGCGCGCTGGGACCACCAGATTAGGTGGCCGCGGCCACGCGGTGTGGAGCGTTTGTATGGTCTGTGCAGAGAGGAGAGAACAGGGATAGATAGACACATAGTTGACAGGGTACAGAAGAGGCTACGCTAATGCAAAGGAGATTGAATGACAAGTGGACTACACGTCCCGAATGTTCAGAAAGTTAAGCTTACGTAGCAAGAATCTTATTGACTAAAATGATTGAAATGATACAGTACTGCTGGAGTAGGCTAGCTGGTAGTGGCTGCGATGTTGACACTACACTAATCAAGTCGCTCCGTCGAGTGTAATAGTTTCTACAGTGCTGCTATTCGGGGGCTAGCTGGCTAGCTAGCAGGTTGATTGCGTTACGTTACCTTAAAATAACGACAATAGCTGGCTAGCTAACCTAGAAAATCGCCTAGGCTACACAATTGTCTTAGATACAAAGACGGCTATGTAGCTAGCTACGATCAAACAAAACAAACCGTTGTACTGTAATAGTTACTACAGTGCTGCTATTCGGGGCTAGCTGGCTAGCTACGTTAAAAGAACGACAATAGCTGGCCAGCTAACCTAGAAAATCGCTCTAGGCTACACAATTGTCTTAGATACAAAGACGGCTATGTAGCTAGCTAGCTACGATCAAACAAAACAAACCGTTGTACTGTAATAGTTACTACAGTGCTGCTATTCGGGGCTAGCTGGCTAGCTACGTTAAAAGAACGACAATAGCTGGCCAGCTAACCTAGAAAATCGCTCTAGACTACACAATTGTCTTAGATACAAAGACGGCTATGTAGCTGGCTAGCTACGATCAAACAAATCAAACCGTTGTACTGTAATGAAGTGAAATGAAAATGTGATACTACCTGTGGAGCGACGCGGAATGTTGACCGGGTAGTTGGAGTTCAATTCGGTAGAGGTTGGCTAGTTGTTGGCTAGCTAGCTAGCAGCATTTCCTACGTTAAGGACGACAAATAGCTGGCTAGCTAACCTCGTAAATTAAGATAATCACTCTAAGTCTACACACTCTAAACTGCACAATTATCTTGGATACGAAGACAGCGAAGACAACTATGTAGCTAGCTGACACTACGCTAATCGAGTCGTTCAGTTGAGTGTAATAGTTTCTACAGTGCTGGTGGACAGTGGATGTTAGCTAGCTGCTTAGCTAGCTGCTGGGCAGATACGTTAGACGACGAAATACGATAATTATGCAATTATCGTTGATACAAAGACGGCTATGTAGCTAGCTAAGAAGAAATTGCTAAGATTAGACAAATCAAACCGTTGTACTATAACGAAATGTAATGAAAAGTTATACTACCTGCGGACGAAGTGTAGGTGCGACCGCTCGCTCCAACCAGAACGTGGAAACAAGATAGGCCTCTGCAAAACACACCTAGGTAACTACCCAATCCTTCTAGACAGACCTGTACAAAAACATCTGGTAACTACCACTCCTTCTAGATAGACCTGTTCAAAAAATCACACCTGAGTAACTACCAATCCTACTAGATAGACCTGTTCAAAACACACCTAGGTAACTACCAATCCTTCTAGATAGACCTGTTCAAAACACACCTAGGTAACTACCAATCCTTCTAGACAGACCTGTACAAAAAACATCTAGGTAACTACCACTCCTTCTAGATAGACCTGTACAAAACACACCTAGGTAACTACCAATCCTTCTAGATAGGCCTGTACAAAACACACCTAGGTAACTACCAATCCTTCTAGACAGACCTGTACAAAACACACCTAGGTAACTACCAATCCTTCTAGATAGACCTGTACAAAACACACCTAGGTAACTACCAATCCTTCTAGATAGACCTGTTCAAAACACACCTCTAGGTAACTACCAATCCTTCTAGATAGACCTGTACAAAACACACCTAGGTAACTACCAATCCTTCTAGATAGACCTGTTCAAAACACATCTAGGTAACTACCAATCCTTCTAGATAGACCTGTTCAAAACACATCTAGGTAACTACCAATCCTTCTAGATAGGCCTGTTCAAAACACACCTAGGTAACTACCAATCCTTCTAGGTAGGCCTGTACAAAACACACCTAGGTAACTACCAATCCTTCTAGATAGGCCTGTTCAAAACACACCTAGGTATATACCAATCCTTCTAGATATACCTGTTCAAAACACACCTAGGTAACTACCAATCCTTCTGGATTGGCCTGTTCAAAACACACATAGGTAACTACCAATCCTTTTAGATAGGTCTGTACAAAACACACCTAGGTAACTACCAATCCTTCTGGATAGACCTGTACAAAACACACCTAGGTAACTACCAATCCTTCTAGATAGGCCTGAACAAAACACACCTAGGTAACTACCAATCCTTCTAGATCGGCCTGTACAAAACACACCTAGGTAACTACCAATCCTTCTAGATCGGCCTGTACAAAACACACCTAGGTAACTACCAATCCTTCTAGATCGGCCTGTACAAAACACACCTAGGTAACTACCAATCCTTCTAGATAGGCCTGTCCAAAACACACCTAGGTAACTTCCAATCCTTCTAGATAGGCCTGTACAAAACACACCTAGGTAACTACCAATCCTTCTAGATAGGCCTGTTCAAAACACACCTAGGTAACTACCAATCCTTCTAGATAGACCTGTACAAAACACACCTAGGTAACTACCAATCCTTCTAGATAGACCTGTACAAAACACACCTAGGTAACTACCAATCCTTCTAGATAGGCCTGTACAAAACACACCTAGGTAACTACCAATCCTTCTAGATAGGCCTGTACAAAACACACCTAGGTAACTACCAATCCTTCTAGATAGGCCTGTACAAAACACACCTAGGTAACTACCAATCCTTCTAGATAGGCCTGTACAAAACACACCTAGGTAACTACCAATCCTTCTAGATAGGCCTGTACAAAACACACCTAGGTAACTACCAATCCTTCTAGATAGGCCTGTACAAAACACACTCTACGTAACTACCAATCCTTCTAGATAGGCCTGTACAAAACACACCTAGGTAACTACCAATCCTTCTAGATAGGCCTGTACAAAACACACCTAGGTAACTACCAATCCTTCTAGATAGGCCTGTACCAAAACACACCTAGGTAACTACCAATCCTTCTAGATAGACCTGTACAAAACACACCTAGGTAACTACCAATCCTTCTAGATAGGCCTGTACAAAACACACCTAGGTAACTACCAATCCTTCTAGATAGGCCTGTACAAAACACACTCTAGGTAACTACCAATCCTTCTAGATAGGCCTGTACAAAACACACCTAGGTAACTACCAATCCTTCTAGATAGGCCTGTTCAAAACACACCTAGGTAACTACCAATCCTTCTAGATAGGCCTGTACAAAACACACCTAGGTAACTACCAATCCTTCTAGATAGACCTGTACAAAACACACCTAGGTAACTACCAATCCTTCTAGATAGGCCTGTACAAAACACACCTAGGTAACTACCAATCCTTCTAGATAGGCCTGTACAAAACACACCTAGGTAACTACCAATCCTTCTAGATAGACCTGTACAAAACACACCTAGGTAACTACCAATCCTTCTAGATAGGCCTGTACAAAACACACCTAGGTAACTACCAATCCTTCTAGATAGGCCTGTACAAAACACACCTAGGTAACTACCAATCCTTCTAGATAGGCCTGTACAAAACACACCTAGGTAACTACCAATCCTTTTAGATAGGCCTGTACAAAACACACCTAGGTAACTACCAATCCTTCTAGATAGGCCTGTACAAAACACACCTAGGTAACTACCAATCCTTCTAGATAGGCCTGTACAAAACACACCTAGGTAACTACCAATCCTTCTAGATAGGCCTGTACAAAACACACCCTAGGTAACTACCAATCCTTCTAGATAGGCCTGTACAAAACACACCTAGGTAACTACCAATCCTTCTAGATAGGCCTGTACAAAACACACCTAGGTAACTACCAATCCTTCTAGATAGGCCTGTACAAAACACACCTAGGTAACTACCAATCCTTCTAGATAGGCCTGTACAACAACACACCTCAGGTAACTACCAATCCTTCTAGATAGGCCTGTACAAAACACACCTAGGTAACTACCAATCCTTCTAGATAGGCCTGTACAAAACACACCTAGGTAACTACCAATCCTTCTAGATAGGCCTGTACAAAACACACCTAGGTAACTACCAATCCTTCTAGATAGAGCCTGTACAAAACACACCTAGGTAACTACCAATCCTTCTAGATAGGCCTGTACAAAACACACCTAGGTAACTACCAATCCTTCTAGATAGGCCTGTACAAAACACACCTAGGTAACTACCAATCCTTCTAGATAGACCTGTACAAAACACACTCTAGGTAACTACCAATCCTTCTAGATAGGCCTGTACAAAACACACCTAGGTAACTACCAATCCTTCTAGATAGGCCTGTACAAAACACACCTAGGTAACTACCAATCCTTCTAGATAGGCCTGTTCAAAACACACCTAGGTAACTACCAATCCTTCTAGATAGACCTGTACAAAACACACCTAGGTAACTACCAATCCTTCTAGATAGGCCTGTACAAAACACACCTAGGTAACTACCAATCCTTCTAGATAGGCCTGTACAAAACACACCTAGGTAACTACCAATCCTTCTAGATAGGCCTGTACAAAACACACCTAGGTAACTACCAATCCTTCTAGATAGGCCTGTACAAAACACACCTAGGTAACTACCAATCCTTCTAGATAGGCCTGTACAAAACACACCTAGGTAACTACCAATCCTTCTAGATAGGCCTGTACAAAACACACCTAGGTAACTACCAATCCTTCTAGATAGGCCTGTACAAAACACACCTAGGTAACTACCAATCCTTCTAGATAGGCCTGTACAAAACACACCTAGGTAACTACCAATCCTTCTAGATAGGCCTGTACAAAACACACCTAGGTAACTACCAATCCTTCTAGATAGACCTGTACAAAACACACCTAGGTAACTACCAATCCTTCTAGATAGGCCTGTACAAAACACACCTAGGTAACTACCAATCCTTCTAGATAGGCCTGTACAAAACACACCTAGGTAACTACCAATCCTTCTAGATAGGCCTGTACAAAACACACCTAGGTAACTACCAATCCTTCTAGATAGGCCTGTACAAAACACACCTAGGTAACTACCAATCCTTCTAGATAGGCCTGTACAAAACACACCTAGGTAACTACCAATCCTTCTAGATAGACCTGTACAAAACACACCTAGGTAACTACCAATCCTTCTAGATAGGCCTGTACAAAACACACCTAGGTAACTACCAATCCTTCTAGATAGGCCTGTACAAAACACACCTAGGTAACTACCAATCCTTCTAGATAGACCTGTACAAAACACACCTAGGTAACTACCAATCCTTCTAGATAGGCCTGTACAAAACACACCTAGGTAACTACCAATCCTTCTAGATAGGCCTGTACAAAACACACCTAGGTAACTACCAATCCTTCTAGATAGGCCTGTACAAAACACACCTAGGTAACTACCAATCCTTCTAGATAGGCCTGTACAAAACACACCTAGGTAACTACCAATCCTTCTAGATAGGCCTGTACAAAACACACCTAGGTAACTACCAATCCTTCTAGATAGACCTGTACAAAACACACCTAGGTAACTACCAATCCTTCTAGATAGGCCTGTACAAACACACACCTCAGGTAACTACCAATCCTTCTAGATAGACCTGTACAAAACACACCTAGGTAACTACCAATCCTTCTAGATAGGCCTGTCCAAAACACACCTAGGTAACTTCCAATCCTTTTAGATAGGCCTGTACAAAACACACCTAGGTAACTACCAATCCTTCTAGATAGGCCTGTACAAAACACACCTAGGTAACTACCAATCCTTCTAGATAGGCCTGTACAAAACACACCTAGGTAACTACCAATCCTTCTAGATAGGCCTGTACAAAACACACCTAGGTAACTACCAATCCTTCTAGATAGGCCTGTACAAAACACACCTAGGTATCTACCAATCCTTCTAGATAGACCTGTACAAAACACACCTAGGTAACTACCAATCCTTCTAGATAGGCCTGTACAAAACACACCTAGGTAACTACCAATCCTTCTAGATAGACCTGTATAAAACACACTCTAGGTAACTACCAATCCTTCTAGATAGGCCTGTACAAAACAAACACACCTCTACGTAACTACCAATCCTTCTAGATAGACCTGTACAAAACACACCTAGGTAACTACCAATCCTTCTAGATAGGCCTGTACAAAACACACCTAGGTAACTACCAATCCATCTAGATAGGCCTGTACAAAACACACCTAGGTAACAACCAATCCTTCTAGATAGACCTGTACAAAACACACCTAGGTAACTACCAATCCTTCTAGATAGACCTGTTCAAAACACACCTCTAGGTAACTACCAATCCTTTTAGATAGACCTGTTCAAAACACACCTCTAGGTAACTACCAATCCTTCTAGATAGGCCTGTCCAAAACACACCTAGGTAACTACCAATCCTTCTAGATAGGCCTGTTCAAAAAACACACCTAGGTAACTACCAATCCTTCTAGATAGACCTGTTCAAAAACACCTCTAGGTAACTACCAATCCTTCTAGATACGACCTGTTCAAAACACATCTAGGTAACTACCAATCTCTTCTAGATAGGCCTGTTCAAAAACACACCTAGGTAACTACCAATCCTTCTAGATAGACCTGTTCAAAACAAATCAAATCAAATCAAATCAAATTTATTTATATAGCCCTTCGTACATCAGCTGATATCTCAAAGTGCTGTACAGAAACCCAGCCTAAAACCCCAAACAGCAAGCAATGCAGGTGTAGAAGCACGGTGGCTAGGAAAAACTCCCTAGAAAAGCCAAAACCTAGGAAGAAACCTAGAGAGGAACCAGGCTATGTGGGGTGGCCAGTCCTCTTCTGGCTGTGCCGGGTAGAGATTATAACAGAACATGGCCAAGATGTTCAAATGTTCATAAATGACCAGCATGGTCGAATAATAATAAGGCAGAACAGTTGAAACTGAGCAGCAGCACGGCCAGGTGGACTGGGGACAGCAAGGAGTCATCATGTCAAGTAGTCCTGGGGCATGGTCCTAGGGCTCAGGTCAGTTGAAACTGGAGCAGCAGCACGGCCAGGTGGACTGGGGACAGCAAGGAGTCATCATGTCAGGTAGTCCTGGGGCATGGTCCTAGGGCTCAGGTCCTCCGAGAGAGAGAAGGAGAGAATTAGAGAACGCACACTTAGATTCACACAGGACACCGAATTGGACAGGAGAAGTACTCCAGATATAACAAACTGACCCCAGCCCCCGACACATAAACTACTGCAGCATAAATACTGGAGGCTGAGACAGGAGGGGTCAGGAGACACTGTGGCCCCACCCGAGGACACCCCCGGACAGGGCCAAACAGGAAGGATATAACCCCACCCACTTTGCCAAAGCACAGCCCCCACACCACTGGAGGGATATCTTCAACCACCAACTTACCATCCTGAGACAAAGCTGAGTATAGCCCGCAAAGATCTCCGCCACGGCACAACCCAAGGGGGGCGCCAACCCAGACAGGATGACCACATCAGTGAATCAACCCACTCAGGTGACGCACCCCTCCAGGGACGGCATGAGAGAGCCCCAGCAAGCCAGTGACTCAGCCCCTGTAATAGGGTTAGAGGCAGAGAATCCCAGTGGAAAGAGGGGAACCGGCCAGGCAGAGACAGCAAGGGTGGTTCGTTGCTCCAGAGCCTTTCCGTTCACCTTCCCACTCCTGGGCCAGACTACACTCAATCATATGACCCACTGAAGAGATGAGTCTTCAGTAAAGACTTAAAGGTTGAGACCGAGTTTGCGTCTCTGACATGGGTAGGCAGACCGTTCCATAAAAATGGAGCTCTATAGGAGAAAGCCCTGCCTCCAGCTGTTTGCTTAGAAATTCTAGGGACAATTAGGAGGCTCATGCGTCTTGTGACCGTAGCGTACGTGTAGGTATGTACGGCAGGACCAAATCAGAGAGATAGGTAGGAGCAAGCCCATGCAATGCTTTGTAGGTTAGCAGTAAAACCTTGAAATCAGCCCTTGCTTTGACAGGAAGCCAGTGTAGGGAGGCTAGCACTGGAGTAATATGATCAAATTTTTTGGTTCTAGTCAGGATTCTAGCAGCCGTATTTAGCACTAACTGAAGTTTATTTAGTGCTTTATCCGGGTAGCCGGAAAGTAGAGCATTGCAGTAGTCTAACCTAGAAGTGACAAAAGCATGGATTAATTTTTCTGCATCATTTTTGGACAGAAAGTTTCTGATTTTTGCAATGTTACGTAGATGGAAAAAAGCTGTCCTTGAAATGGTCTTGATATGTTCTTCAAAAGAGAGATCAGGGTCCAGAGTAACGCCGAGGTCCTTCACAGTTTTATTTGAGATGACTGTACAACCATTAAGATTAATTGTCAGATTCAACAGAAGATCTCTTTGTTTCTTGGGACCTAGAACAAGCATCTCTGTTTTATCCGAG
>NW_027016478.1:0-9863 GCF_036934945.1 Oncorhynchus masou masou
TAGTGATCATCTCTGTCTCCCAGTCCTCATGACATTATTCATGTATTAGTGATCATCGCGTCTCCCAGTCCTCTGTGACATTATTCATGTATTAGTGATCATCTCTGTCTCCCGTCCTCTGCGACATTATTCATGTATTAGTGATCATCTCTGTCTCCAGTCCTCTGTGACATTATTCATGTATTAGTGATCATCGCTGTCTCCCAGTCCTCTGTGACATTATTCATGTATTAGTGATCATCTCTGTCTCCCAGTCCTCTGTGACATTATTCATGTATTAGTGATCATCTCTGTCTCCCAGTCCTCTGTGACATTATTCATGTATTAGTGATCATCTCTGTCTCCCAGTCCTCTGTGACATTATTCATGTATTAGTGATCATCTCTGTCTCCCAGTCCTCTGTGACATTATTCATGTATTAGTGATCATCTCTGTCTCCCAGTCCTCTGTGACATTATTCATGTATTAGTGATCATCTCTGTCTCCCAGTCCTCTGTGACATTATTCATGTATTAGTGATCATCTCTGTCTCCCAGTCCTCTGTGACATTATTCATGTATTAGTGATCATCTCTGTCTCCCAGTCCTCTGTGACATTATTCATGTATTAGTGATCATCTCTGTCTCCCAGTCCTCTATGACATTATTCATGTATTAGTGATCATCTCTGTCTCCCAGTCCTCTATGACATTATTCATGTATTAGTGATCATCTCTGTCTCCCAGTCCTCTGTGACATTATTCATGTATTAGTGATCATCTCTGTCTCCCAGTCCTCTGTGACATTATTCATGTATTAGTGATCATCTCTGTCTCCCAGTCCTCTCGTGACATTATTCATGTATTAGTGATCATCGCTGTCTCCCAGTCCTCTGTGACATTATTCATGTATTAGTGATCATCTCTGTCTCCCAGTCCTCTGTGACATTATTCATGTATTAGTGATCATCGCTGTCTCCCAGTCCTCTGTGACATTATTCATGTATTAGTGATCATCTCTGTCTCCCAGTCCTCTGTGACATTATTCATGTATTAGTGATCATCTCTGTCTCCCAGTCCTCTGTGACATTATTCATGTATTAGTGATCATCTCTGTCTCCCAGTCCTCTGTGACATTATTCATGTATTAGTGATCATCTCTGTCTCCCAGTCCTCTGTGACATTATTCATGTATTAGTGATCATCGCTGTCTCCCAGTCCTCTGTGACATTATTCATGTATTAGTGATCATCTCTGTCTCCCAGTCCTCTGTTACATTATTCATGTATTAGTGATCATCTCTGTCTCCCAGTCCTCTGTGACATTATTCATGAATTAGTGATCATCTCTGTCTCCCAGTCCTCTATGACATTATTCATGTATTAGTGATCATCGCTGTCTCCCAGTCCTCTGTGACATTATTCATGTATTAGTGATCATCGCTGTCTCCCAGTCCTCTGTGACATTATTCATGTATTAGTGATCATCTCTGTCTCCCAGTCCTCTGTGACATTATTCATGTATTAGTGATCATCTCTGTCTCCCAGTCCTCTGTGACATTATTCATGTATTAGTGATCATCTCTGTCTCCCAGTCCTCTGTGACATTATTCATGTATTAGTGATCATCTCTGTCTCCCAGTCCTCTGTGACATTATTCATGTATTAGTGATCATCTCTGTCTCCCAGTCCTCTGTGACATTATTCATGTATTAGTGATCATCTCTGTCTCCCAGTCCTCTGTGACATTATTCATGTATTAGTGATCATCTCTGTCTCCCAGTCCTCTGTGACATTATTCATGTATTAGTGATCATCTCTGTCTCCCAGTCCTCTGTGACATTATTCATGTATTAGTGATCATCTCTGTCTCCCAGTCCTCTGTGACATTATTCATGTATTAGTGATCATCTCTGTCTCCCAGTCCTCTGTGACATTATTCATGTATTAGTGATCATCTCTGTCTCCCAGTCCTCTGTGACATTATTCATGTATTAGTGATCATCTCTGTCTCCCAGTCCTCTGTGACATTATTCATGTATTAGTGATCATCTCTGTCTCCCAGTCCTCTGTGACATTATTCATGTATTAGTGATCATCTCTGTCTCCCAGTCCTCTGTGACATTATTCATGTATTAGTGATCATCTCTGTCTCCCAGTCCTCTGTGACATTATTCATGTATTAGTGATCATCTCTGTCTCCCAGTCCTCTGTGACATTATTCATGTATTAGTGATCATCTCTGTCTCCCAGTCCTCTGTGACATTATTCATGTATTAGTGATCATCTCTGTCTCCCAGTCCTCTGTGACATTATTCATGTATTAGTGATCATCTCTGTCTCCCAGTCCTCTATGACATTATTCATGTATTAGTGATCATCTCTGTCTCCCAGTCCTCTGTGACATTATTCATGTATTAGTGATCATCTCTGTCTCCCAGTCCTCTGTGACATTATTCATGTATTAGTGATCATCTCTGTCTCCCAGTCCTCTGTGACATTATTCATGTATTAGTGATCATCTCTGTCTCCCAGTCCTCTGTGACATTATTCATGTATTAGTGATCATCTCTGTCTCCCAGTCCTCTGTGACATTATTCATGTATTAGTGATCATCTCTGTCTCCCAGTCCTCTATGACATTATTCATGTATTAGTGATCATCTCTGTCTCCCAGTCCTCTGTGACATTATTCATGTATTAGTGATCATCTCTGTCTCCCAGTCCTCTGTGACATTATTCATGTATTAGTGATCATCTCTGTCTCCCAGTCCTCTGTGACATTATTCATGTATTAGTGATCATCTCTGTCTCCCAGTCCTCTGTGACATTATTCATGTATTAGTGATCATCTCTGTCTCCCAGTCCTCTGTGACATTATTCATGTATTAGTGATCATCTCTGTCTCCCAGTCCTCTGTGACATTATTCATGTATTAGTGATCATCTCTGTCTCCCAGTCCTCTGTGACATTATTCATGTATTAGTGATCATCTCTGTCTCCCAGTCCTCTGTGACATTATTCATGTATTAGTGATCATCTCTGTCTCCCAGTCCTCTGTGACATTATTCATGTATTAGTGATCATCTCTGTCTCCCAGTCCTCTGTGACATTATTCATGTATTAGTGATCATCTCTGTCTCCCAGTCCTCTGTGACATTATTCATGTATTAGTGATCATCTCTGTCTCCCAGTCCTCTGTGACATTATTCATGTATTAGTGATCATCTCTGTCTCCCAGTCCTCTGTGACATTATTCATGTATTAGTGATCATCTCTGTCTCCCAGTCCTCTATGACATTATTCATGTATTAGTGATCATCTCTGTCTCCCAGTCCTCTGTTACATTATTCATGTATTAGTGATCATCTCTGTCTCCCAGTCCTCTATGACATTATTCATGTATTAGTGATCATCTCTGTCTCCCAGTCCTCTGTGACATTATTCATGTATTAGTGATCATCTCTGTCTCCCAGTCCTCTATGACATTATTCATGTATTAGTGATCATCTCTGTCTCCCAGTCCTCTGTGACATTATTCATGTATTAGTGATCATCTCTGTCTCCCAGTCCTCTGTGACATTATTCATGTATTAGTGATCATCTCTGTCTCCCAGTCCTCTGTGACATTATTCATGTATTAGTGATCATCTCTGTCTCCCAGTCCTCTGTGACATTATTCATGTATTAGTGATCATCTCTGTCTCCCAGTCCTCTATGACATTATTCATGTATTAGTGATCATCTCTGTCTCCCAGTCCTCTGTGACATTATTCATGTATTAGTGAGCATCTCAGTCTCCCAGTCCTCTGTTACATTATTCATGTATTAGTGATCATCTCTGTCTCCCAGTCCTCTATGACATTATTCATGTATTAGTGATCATCTCTGTCTCCCAGTCCTCTGTGACATTATTCATGTATTAGTGATCATCTCTGTCTCCCAGTCCTCTGTGACATTATTCATGTATTAGTGATCATCTCTGTCTCCCAGTCCTCTGTGACATTATTCATGTATTAGTGATCATCTCTGTCTCCCAGTCCTCTGTGACATTATTCATGTATTAGTGATCATCTCTGTCTCCCAGTCCTCTGTGACATTATTCATGTATTAGTGATCATCTCTGTCTCCCAGTCCTCTGTGACATTATTCATGTATTAGTGATCATCTCTGTCTCCCAGTCCTCTGTGACATTATTCATGTATTAGTGATCATCTCTGTCTCCCAGTCCTCTGTGACATTATTCATGTATTAGTGATCATCTCTGTCTCCCCAGTCCTCTGTGACATTATTCATGTATTAGTGATCATCTCTGTCTCCCAGTCCTCTGTGACATTATTCATGTATTAGTGATCATCTCTGTCTCCCAGTCCTCTGTGACATTATTCATGTATTAGTGATCATCTCTGTCTCCCAGTCCTCTATGACATTATTCATGTATTAGTGATCATCTCTGTCTCCCAGTCCTCTGTTACATTATTCATGTATTAGTGATCATCTCTGTCTCCCAGTCCTCTATGACATTATTCATGTATTAGTGATCATCTCTGTCTCCCAGTCCTCTGTGACATTATTCATGTATTAGTGATCATCTCTGTCTCCCAGTCCTCTGTGACATTATTCATGTATTAGTGATCATCTCTGTCTCCCAGTCCTCTGTTACATTATTCATGTATTAGTGATCATCTCTGTCTCCCAGTCCTCTATGACATTATTCATGTATTAGTGATCATCTCTGTCTCCCAGTCCTCTGTTACATTATTCATGTATTAGTGATCATCTCTGTCTCCCAGTCCTCTGTTACATTATTCATGTATTAGTGATCATCTCTGTCTCCCAGTCCTCTGTGACATTATTCATGTATTAGTGATCATCTCTGTCTCCCAGTCCTCTGTTACATTATTCATGTATTAGTGATCATCTCTGTCTCCCAGTCCTCTGTGACATTATTCATGTATTAGTGATCATCTCTGTCTCCCAGTCCTCTGTGACATTATTCATGTATTAGTGATCATCTCTGTCTCCCAGTCCTCTGTTACATTATTCATGTATTAGTGATCATCTCTGTCTCCCAGTCCTCTATGACATTATTCATGTATTAGTGATCATCTCTGTCTCCCAGTCCTCTGTGACATTATTCATGTATTAGTGATCATCTCTGTCTCCCAGTCCCTCTGTGACATTATTCATGTATTAGTGATCATCTCTGTCTCCCAGTCCTCTGTGACATTATTCATGTATTAGTGATCATCTCTGTCTCCCAGTCCTCTGTGACATTATTCATGTATTAGTGATCATCTCTGTCTCCCAGTCCTCTGTGACATTATTCATGTATTAGTGATCATCTCTGTCTCCCAGTCCTCTGTGACATTATTCATGTATTAGTGATCATCTCTGTCTCCCAGTCCTCTGTTACATTATTCATGTATTAGTGATCATCTCTGTCTCCCAGTCCTCTGTGACATTATTCATGTATTAGTGATCATCTCTGTCTCCCAGTCCTCTGTGACATTATTCATGTATTAGTGATCATCTCTGTCTCCCAGTCCTCTGTGACATTATTCATGTATTAGTGATCATCTCTGTCTCCCAGTCCTCTATGACATTATTCATGTATTAGTGATCATCTCTGTCTCCCAGTCCTCTGTTACATTATTCATGTATTAGTGATCATCTCTGTCTCCCAGTCCTCTATGACATTATTCATGTATTAGTGATCATCTCTGTCTCCCAGTCCTCTGTGACATTATTCATGTATTAGTGATCATCTCTGTCTCCCAGTCCTCTGTGACATTATTCATGTATTAGTGATCATCTCTGTCTCCCAGTCCTCTGTGACATTATTCATGTATTAGTGATCATCTCTGTCTCCCAGTCCTCTGTGACATTATTCATGTATTAGTGATCATCTCTGTCTCCCAGTCCTCTGTGACATTATTCATGTATTAGTGATCATCTCTGTCTCCCAGTCCTCTGTTACATTATTCATGTATTAGTGATCATCTCTGTCTCCCAGTCCTCTATGACATTATTCATGTATTAGTGATCATCTCTGTCTCCCAGTCCTCTGTGACATTATTCATGTATTAGTGATCATCTCTGTCTCCCAGTCCTCTGTGACATTATTCATGTATTAGTGATCATCTCTGTCTCCCAGTCCTCTGTGACATTATTCATGTATTAGTGATCATCTCTGTCTCCCAGTCCTCTGTGACATTATTCATGTATTAGTGATCATCTCTGTCTCCCAGTCCTCTGTGACATTATTCATGTATTAGTGATCATCTCTGTCTCCCAGTCCTCTGTGACATTATTCATGTATTAGTGATCATCTCTGTCTCCCAGTCCTCTGTGACATTATTCATGTATTAGTGATCATCTCTGTCTCCCAGTCCTCTATGACATTATTCATGTATTAGTGATCATCTCTGTCTCCCAGTCCTCTATGACATTATTCATGTATTAGTGATCATCTCTGTCTCCCAGTCCTCTGTGACATTATTCATGTATTAGTGATCATCTCTGTCTCCCAGTCCTCTGTGACATTATTCATGTATTAGTGATCATCTCTGTCTCCCAGTCCTCTGTGACATTATTCATGTATTAGTGATCATCTCTGTCTCCCAGTCCTCTGTGACATTATTCATGTATTAGTGATCATCTCTGTCTCCCAGTCCTCTGTTACATTATTCATGTATTAGTGATCATCTCTGTCTCCCAGTCCTCTGTGACATTATTCATGTATTAGTGATCATCTCTGTCTCCCAGTCCTCTGTGACATTATTCATGTATTAGTGATCATCTCTGTCTCCCAGTCCTCTGTGACATTATTCATGTATTAGTGATCATCTCTGTCTCCCAGTCCTCTGTGACATTATTCATGTATTAGTGATCATCTCTGTCTCCCAGTCCTCTATGACATTATTCATGTATTAGTGATCATCTCTGTCTCCCAGTCCTCTGTGACATTATTCATGTATTAGTGATCATCTCTGTCTCCCAGTCCTCTGTGACATTATTCATGTATTAGTGATCATCTCTGTCTCCCAGTCCTCTGTGACATTATTCATGTATTAGTGATCATCTCTGTCTCCCAGTCCTCTGTGACATTATTCATGTATTAGTGATCATCTCTGTCTCCCAGTCCTCTGTGACATTATTCATGTATTAGTGATCATCTCTGTCTCCCAGTCCTCTGTTACATTATTCATGTATTAGTGATCATCTCTGTCTCCCAGTCCTCTGTGACATTATTCATGTATTAGTGATCATCTCTGTCTCCCAGTCCTCTGTGACATTATTCATGTATTAGTGATCATCTCTGTCTCCCAGTCCTCTGTTACATTATTCATGTATTAGTGATCATCTCTGTCTCCCAGTCCTCTGTGACATTATTCATGTATTAGTGATCATCTCTGTCTCCCAGTCCTCTGTGACATTATTCATGTATTAGTGATCATCTCTGTCTCCCAGTCCCTCTGTGACATTATTCATGTATTAGTGATCATCTCTGTCTCCCAGTCCTCTGTGACATTATTCATGTATTAGTGATCATCTCTGTCTCCCAGTCCTCTGTGACATTATTCATGTATTAGTGATCATCTCTGTCTCCCAGTCCTCTATGACATTATTCATGTATTAGTGATCATCTCTGTCTCCCAGTCCTCTGTGACATTATTCATGTATTAGTGATCATCTCTGTCTCCCAGTCCTCTGTGACATTATTCATGTATTAGTGATCATCTCTGTCTCCCAGTCCTCTGTGACATTATTCATGTATTAGTGATCATCTCTGTCTCCCAGTCCTCTGTGACATTATTCATGTATTAGTGATCATCTCTGTCTCCCAGTCCTCTATGACATTATTCATGTATTAGTGATCATCTCTGTCTCCCAGTCCTCTGTGACATTATTCATGTATTAGTGATCATCTCTGTCTCCCAGTCCTCTGTGACATTATTCATGTATTAGTGATCATCTCTGTCTCCCAGTCCTCTGTGACATTATTCATGTATTAGTGATCATCTCTGTCTCCCAGTCCTCTGTGACATTATTCATGTATTAGTGATCATCTCTGTCTCCCAGTCCTCTGTGACATTATTCATGTATTAGTGATCATCTCTGTCTCCCAGTCCTCTGTGACATTATTCATGTATTAGTGATCATCTCTGTCTCCCAGTCCTCTGTGACATTATTCATGTATTAGTGATCATCTCTGTCTCCCAGTCCTCTGTGACATTATTCATGTATTAGTGATCATCTCTGTCTCCCAGTCCTCTGTGACATTATTCATGTATTAGTGATCATCTCTGTCTCCCAGTCCTCTATGACATTATTCATGTATTAGTGATCATCTCTGTCTCCCAGTCCTCTATGACATTATTCATGTATTAGTGATCATCTCTGTCTCCAGTCCTCTGATGACATTATTCATGTATTAGTGATCATCTCTGTCTCCCAGTCCTCTGTGACATTATTCATGTATTAGTGATCATCGCTGTCTCCCAGTCCTCTGTGACATTATTCATGTATTAGTGATCATCTCTGTCTCCCAGTCCTCTGTGACATTATTCATGTATTAGTGATCATCTCTGTCTCCCAGTCCTCTGTGACATTATTCATGTATTAGTGATCATCTCTGTCTCCCAGTCCTCTGTGACATTATTCATGTATTAGTGATCATCGCTGTCTCCCAGTCCTCTGTGACATTATTCATGTATTAGTGATCATCTCTGTCTCCCAGTCCTCTGTTACATTATTCATGTATTAGTGATCATCTCTGTCTCCCAGTCCTCTATGACATTATTCATGTATTAGTGATCATCGCTGTCTCCCAGTCCTCTGTGACATTATTCATGTATTAGTGATCATCTCTGTCTCCCAGTCCTCTGTGACATTATTCATGTATTAGTGATCATCTCTGTCTCCCAGTCCTCTGTGACATTATTCATGTATTAGTGATCATCTCTGTCTCCCAGTCCTCTATGACATTATTCATATTAGTGATCATCTCTGTCTCCCAGTCCTCTATGACATTATTCATGTATTAGTGATCATCTCTGTCTCCCAGTCCTCTGTGACATTATTCATGTATTAGTGATCATCTGCTGTCTCCCAGTCCTCTGTGACATTATTCATGTATTAGTGATCATCTCTGTCTCCCAGTCCTCTGTGACATTATTCATGTATTAGTGATCATCTCTGTCTCCCAGTCCTCTGTGACATTATTCATGTATTAGTGATCATCTCTGTCTCCCAGTCCTCTGTGACATTATTCATGTATTAGTGATCATCTCTGTCTCCCAGTCCTCTGTGACATTATTCATGTATTAGTGATCATCTCTCGTCTCCCAGTCCTCTATGACATTATTCATGTATTAGTGATCATCTCTGTCTCCCCAGTCCTCTGTGACATTATTCATGTATTAGTGATCATTCTCCATGTCTCCCAGTCCTCTGTGACATTATTCATGTATTAGTGATGCATCTCTGTCTCCCAGTCCTCTGTGACATTATTCATGTATTAGTGATCATCTCTGTCTCCCAGTCCTCTGTGACATTATTCATGTATTAGTGATCATCTCTGTCTCCCAGTCCCTCTGTGACATTATTCATGTATTAGTGATCATCTCTGTCTCCCAGTCCTCTGTGACATTATTCATGTATTAGTGATCATCTCTGTCTCCCAGTCCTCTGTGACATTATTCATGTATTAGTGATCATCTCTGTCTCCCAGTCCTCTATGACATTATTCATGTATTAGTGATCATCTCTGTCTCCCAGTCCTCTGTGACATTATTCATGTATTAGTGATCATCTCTGCCTCCCAGCCTCCTCTAGGTGACATTATTCATGTATTAGTGATCATCTCTGTCTCCCAGTCCTCTA
>NW_027016479.1:0-9863 GCF_036934945.1 Oncorhynchus masou masou
ACAGTCTAGGGGGGATGGTAATGAGACTCGTAACATAACTCATGCAAATTATTATTGTGACAAAGGAAAAGTGGAACGAAATAAGCACGACAACTGAAATCTACCGTCAAACTCTAGGTTTATTTCTAAACACACGCAATGGGGGGAGCAGAAAAGGGCCTGAGCTGGACTCATGAGAACAATAAGTATTCAAAAACACCCCTAAGCTAGACTAGCCTACTTTAACAACAGCTAACTAACTAACCAAAAAATACAGTGGGTGGTCCGCCCAGTTCTAACTAGTGTATTTAACAAGTTCACCTACGGGTAGTGTATACCCATGGGCGACTTGTCTTAGTTTCCCATCCTGTAGAAATCAACGTCAAGCACCATAACCAAAAACAATACTCACAGGTGATGACAAAGTGCTATGAGGTGCTTAAACAAAGAGAGGTTACGACACAAAGCGAGTAGAAACACAAGAGACCTACAGACATGGCATTTACAGAGAGATTGAGCTGAGCTGAGCTGGGCTGGGCTGCAGAACAAACAAATGATGGGGTTTTAAACCATGGGGAAGGAACTGTGATAGGTCAGGAAATATGAGGAGGTGTGTCTTCTGATTGATGATTGATTGTTGACTGATTGGGGAGTGATGATTTTCACCTGTGAGGGAGAAGGAGAGAAAAGAAACACACACACAGGATACACACACACACAGGATAACTGTATCCGTAACACTGGCGATCTGGAAGTGTCTGGCTGACTGGCAGATCAGGAAGTGTCTGGCTGACTGGCGGATCTGGAAGAGTCTGGCTGACTGGCGGATCTGGAAGAGTCTGGCTGACTGGCGGATCTGGAAGAGTCTGGCTGACTGGCGGATCTGGAAGAGTCTGGCTGACTGGCGGATCTGGAAGAGTCTGGCTGACTGGCGGATCTGGAAGAGTCTGGCTGACTGGCGGCTCTGGAAGAGTCTGGCTGACTGGCGGATCTGGAAGAGTCTGGCTGACTGGCGGATCTGGAAGAGTCTGGCTGACTGGCGGATCTGGAAGAGTCTGGCTGACTGGCGGCTCTGGCTGCTCCATGCTGACTGGCGGCTCTGGCTGCTCCATGCAGATTGGCGGCTCTGGCTGCTCCTTGCAGACTGGCAGCTCCTTGCAGACTGGCAGCTCTGGCTGCTCCATGCAGACTGGCAGCTCTGGCTGCTCCATGCAGACTGACAGCTCTGGCTGCTCCATGCAGACTGACAGCTCTGGCTGCTCCATGCAGACTGGCAGCTCTGGCTGCTCCATGCAGGCTGGCAGCTCTGGCTGCTCCATGCAGGCTGGCAGCTCTGGCTGCGCTAACGAGCAGGAGACTCCGGCAACGCTGTAGAGGCGGAAGGCTCTGGCAGCGCTAAACAGGCGGGAGACTCCAGTAGCTGCAGGAGAGGAGGAAGGCTCTGGCTGCGCTGAACAGGCGGGAGACTCCGGCAGCGCAGGAGAGAAGGAAGGCTCCGGCAGCGCCAGGAGAAGCGGCGCACTGTAGGCCTGATGAGTGGTGCTGGCACTGGTGGTACTGGGCCGAGGACACGCACAGGAAGCCTGGTGCGGGGAGCTGCCATCGGAGGGCTGGTGTGTGGAGGTGGCTGGATGGGCCTAGACCGTGAAGGCATACTGGAGATCTTGAGAGCAGTGCTGGCACAGGACATGCAAGGCTAGGGAGGTGCACAGGAGGCCTGGTGCGTGAGGCTGGCACCAACTTCACCAGCCGACTAGCACCGCACCTCAGGACAGTATGGAGCGCTGACCCAGGTGCCATCAAATCCCGACACGCTCCGTCGGTTGAATTCCATATTTAAAGCACCAACACAGCAACTCCTCCTCTCTCCTCCAATTTCCCCATTAACTCCTTCACAGTCTCTGTTTCGCTCACCTCCAACACCGGCTCTGGTTCTGGTCTCCTCCTTGGCTCCTCCCGATAAACAGGGAGAGTGGGCTCAGGTCTGACTCCTGACTCTGCCACACTCTCCTAGGCCCCCAAGACATTTTGGGGCTGACTCTCGGGCTTCCATCCGCTTCGCCGTGCTGCCTCCTCATGCCCGCCTCTCCCGCTTTCTTCGCCTCAGTTCTTCCTTGGGACAGCGATATTCTCCAGGCTGAGCCCCAGGGTCCTTCTCCGTCTAATTCATCCTCCCATGTCCATTCCTTCTTTTGTTGCTCCTGCTGTTGCTTTTGCCAGTTACCACGCCTCTTGGTCCTGTTGTGTTGGGTGATTCTGTCACGGCTTTCGTTGTGGGAAGGAGGAGCGGACCAAAATGCAGCGTAGTTTAGATTCATTTTTAAAAAGGAAACTATACACGATTAAACTAACAAAATAACAAACCTACGAAAAACGAAAACATCCTATCTGATTGCAAAACACAGAGACAGAACAATCACCCACAAACACACAGTGAAGCCCAAGCCCTACATATGGTTGCCAATCAGAGACAATGACTAACACCTGCCCCTGATTGAGAACCATATCAGGCCAAACACAGAAATAGACAAACAAGACATCCAACATAGAATGCCCACTCAGATCACACCCTGACTAATCAAAACATAGAAACATACAAAGTAAACTATGGCCAGGGCGTGACAGGTCTTGCCTTTACAATTCATTAAACACTTTGAAACGCCAACCATTTCCAGGTAAAGCAAGCAAACACTGCTTGGTAGAGTTTAAAAAATACAAAATAAGTGGTAACTACAAAGAAAGCATTGCCAAGGTAATTGCTGGATACTTTCATTGGTTTAATGCAAGATTTTCTTCCACAAGGGCAATTTTCCGCCTATTGGGCCTGTGTGGATTGGATCTCAGATGTCTATCTGCCCGGTCAATGATAAATTGCAAGAAAAACCTCCAAAGATGGTCTGATACAATAAACGGAGCTAAAGCCTAACTTTTCACAATACCGACAGTGCCTTCGGAAAGTATTCAGACCCCTTAGACTTTTTTTTCACATTTTGTTACATTTTCAGCCTTATTCTAAATTTGATTAAATAAAACATTTTCCTCAGCAATATACACACAAATTGAAACTGATCTCAGTTGCATCCTGTTTCCATTGATCATCCTTGAGATGCTTCTAGAACTTGATCGGGAGTAAACCTGTGGTAAATTCAATTGATTGGACATGATTTGGAAAGTCACATAACTGTTTTTATAAAGGTCCCACAGTTGACAGTTTATGTCAGAGCAAAAACCAAGCCATGAGGTTGAAGGAATTGTCTGTAGAGCTCCAAGACAGGATTGTGTCGAGGCACAGATCTGGGGAAGGGTACCAACAAAAATGCTGCAGCATTGAAGGTCCCCAATAAATATAATAATAACAATATATCCCATTTAGCAGACGCTTTTGTCCAAAGCGACTTACAAGTCGGCTGGGGCCACTACTTTTACATATGGGTGGCCCCAGCGGGAATCGAACCCACGACGCTTGGCGTTGCAAGCGCCATGCTCTACCGACTGAGCCACACAGGACCCAAGAACACAGTGGCTTCCATCATTCTTAAATGGAGGAAGTTTGGATTCACCAAGACTCCTCCTAGAGCTGGCCGCCCAGACAAGCTGAGCAATCGGGGAGAAGGGTCTTTGTCAGGGAGGTGACCAACAACCTGATGGTCACTCTGACATAGGTCCAGAGTTCATCTGTAGAGATGGGAGAACCTTCAACAACCATCTCTGCAGCTCTCCACCAATCAGGCCTTTACGGTAGAGTGGCCAGACAGAAGCCACTCCTCAGTAAAAGGCAGCCTGCTTGGAGTTAAAGACTCTCAGACCATGAGAAACAAGATTCTCTGGTCTGATGAAACTAAGAATGAACTCTTTGGCCTGAATGCCAAGTGTCACGTCTGGAGTACGCGAGAGATCCTTGATGAAAACCTGCTACGGAGCGATCAGGACCTCAGACTGGAAGGTTCACCTTCCAACAGGACAACAACCCTAAGCAAAAAGCCAAGACAACGCAGGCATGGCTTCGGGACAAGTCTCGGAATGTCCTTGAGTGGCCCAGCCAGAGCCCAGACTTGAACCTGATCAAATATCTCTGGAGAGACCTAAAAGTAGCTGTGCAGCAACACTCCCCATCCAACCTGACAGAGCTTGAGAGGATCTGCAGAGAAGAATGGGATTAACTCCCCAAATACAGGTGTGTCAAGCTTGTAGTGTCATACCCAAGAAGACTTGATACTGTAATCACTGCCAAAGGTATTCAACAAATTACTGAGTAAAGGGTCTGGATCCTTATGTAAATGTGATGTGAGTTTTTCATTTTCTTTATAAATTAGCAAAAATGTATAAAAACCTGTTTTTGCTTTGCCATTATGGGTATTGTGTGTAGATTGATGGGCGGGGAAAAAACAATTTGATCAATTTTAGAATAAGGCTGTAACGTCAGAAAATTTGGAAAAAGTCAAGGGGTCTGAATACTTTCCGAAGGCACTGAACATCCATTTGTATTGACGTCCATGACATAGGCTATTCCTATGGACTACTGTGTAAATTATGCCTTATTTACTGGCTGAGCTACCAAACCGACTTACACTGTTCAGTTTAGGAGAACTACCTTGTTCTGTAAAGCTATTTGATTAAGCCTTGTTTCAGAAGCGTCCTGACAAGTTGATACAAACCTTTGTTTTTCTGTTTTAGTATGAATTCTCACAATTGTCTATCAAACAATTAATCATTTCACAACACACCCTTTGAATGGTATCTTTGGATTGGCTCTGGTCCTGCTCCCATTGGCCACTGTTTTTCTAAATACCTGTTAATTGAACCTGTCATATCAGTACATGCAGAGGGTTGTTCTCAATATTTTGGGCAACTGTCTGCAACTCAACGTCTCTACCTCCTATGCAGTGGTCAGTTATGTACAGTATTCAGAAAAGAGAAACGAGCACTGGCCCTAATGCACCGCCAATGTAAGGTATTTCATTGATCTGATTAAAATATATTATGGGTTTGTCCTGTGATTTAGCAAATGGTTGTTGGTTATGTTGGGTGGTAAACGAGAGATGGTAAACTTTAAGGAAAGGACTAATCTTTGACTTCCCAGTTTCACTAAAAACAATTATCAACACACTCCAGCCTGGGACTCCTGAAGTCCAGACATTCCCAAAAGTTTGTCAGCCTCAAAGTGTTTGCTTGTGCCTCATTTTGGTCTTAAATATGACCCTGTTCGGTTATCTGGACTGTTTTCTTTGTTGATCATCAGTAGGGTTTAGATATGCACGGTGGACATATGGGCTCTATTCAATCTGTATCAGATTGTGCAATATAAATTTAAAGGTAATTTCCAAGTAAGCCGACATACACAGCGTTTACCATGAATGCAGTCTCCGCTAACAAGGGAACTTTGCATTTAAATTTCAACCACACTGTAAAGCTCAACTTCTGCTATGCATATTGAACAGAGCCCTATGTCTGCCAGGAGTAACAGGTGTTTTTAGGTTGTTTCCTTTATATAATTCTCTACCCAATGAACCTGCTTCTATAGATTATCTGTAGCACTTTGTAATAACTCCATGTAATAAAGAATTTATAATGACTAGTACATTTTTTATTCATAATTTATAAATCATTACCTCCACTTTAGCACTTTTTTGTAACCTAGTTATTCGCACATTTATAAACAACTTGTAAAGTAATTCATCTCTCTACAAGCACCGCCTTCACCCAAACCTGGCACGTCCTAATAATTAGTGACGAATACTCAAACACCAGAACCCACAGCTCCTCTTATCCTATGCATTCCATCCAATCACAACAGATTATTTGATTTATGGGCAGAATCTGTCTAGGAGAGATTAAGAGCAGTCCATATCTGAATTCATTATTTCGCTGAACTATCGAATCATGATTAAAGATTTACTACCTCGAAAGGACCAGTACTGATCCCTTCAAACAAAGCCATGTGTGCAAATTGTCTGCGGATAAAAGACATCTAACATTTCTACCTCAATCACATATCAGTGGTAATGGAGGAATCAAAATCTACTAGAGAGAAATAGGCCGGTCAGGCCAGCTGTTGTGTGTAGGCTTCATCCCCTGTTTTATGATTAGTTCACATTCGGTGACAACATTCACATTACAACTCTTCATCATGTCCTTCTAACAGTTGCTCCACAACAGTGTGTGAATACAATGTTAGTGTCACGCCTTGGTCTTAGTATTTTGTGTTTTAGTTTATTAGTTAGTCAGACCAGGGTGTGACATGGGTTTATTATGTATTGTAGTTTCAGTATTGGGGTTTGTAGTAGTTGGGATTGTAGCTGATTAGGGGTGTGTGTGTTTAATAGGTTTGGCTGCCTGAGGCTGTTCTCAATCAGAGTCAGGTGATTCTCGTTGTCTCTGATTGGGAACCGTATTTAGGTAGCCCTGGGTTTTCGCTTTGCATTTCGTGGGTGATTGTTCCTGTCTCTGTGTTAGTTTCACCAGTCAGGCTGTAATAGGTTTCACGTTCCGTTTGTTGTTTTGTATTTATTTAGTTATTTCATGTATAGTTCGTTTTGTTTGTTTCACTATTAAACATGAGTAACTTACACGCTGCATTTCGGTCCGACTCTCTTTCAACAAACGAAGAACGCCGTTACAGAATCACCCACCACACTCGGACCGAGCAGCGTGTCAACAGGCAGGTGCAGCCCAAAGAGGAGCCGCGTATTAAGGATTTCTGGACATGGGAGGAAATCCTTGACGGAAGAGGACCCTGGGCTAAACCAGAGGAGTGTAGCCGCCCAAAGGTGCAGCAGGCGAAGAGGAAACAGGAGCTGGAAGGAAAAGGGACCCGGGCTCAGCCTGGTGAATATCGCCGCCCTAAGGAGGAATTAGAGGCGGCGCAAGCGGAGAGGCGCTGGTATGAGGAGGCAGCACGGCGACGTGGATGGAAACAGGAGCAGCCCACAATGGAATACAGTATGGATATAACGACGTGGGAAGAAATAGACAGGTGGGCGGCCGACCCAGAGAGAGTGCCGGAGCCCGCCTGGGATTCGCTGGCGAGTGCGGAGAGGGCTATAGGAGAATGGAGTCGAAAAGAAAGTCACGGCGCGCAGAGCGAAACCCGAAAAGCAGCCCCAAAAATTTCTTGGGGGGCTATCAGGAGTATGGCTGCGTCAGGTAGGAGACCTCGCAAACTCCCTGTGCTTACCGGGGGCCAGGGCCGGGCAGGCACCGTGTTATGCAGTGGTGCGCACGGTGTCCCACAGTGGTAGGTGCATAGCCCGGTGCGGTATATTTCAGCTCCGCGTATCGGCCGGGCTAGATTGAGCGTCGAGCCAAATGCTATGAAGCTGGCTCTACGCATCCGGTCTCCAGTGCGTCTCCTTGGGCGGCTTACATGGCACCAGCCTTGCGCATCGGTGTCTCCGGGCTCGCCTACATAGCCCAGTGCGGGCTATTTCCTCCTCACAGCACTGGCAGGCAGCCAGAGTATTCAACCAGGTAAGGTTAGGGCAGGCTCGGTGCTCAAGAGCTCCAGTGCGCCTGCACGGTCCGGTTTATCCAGTACCACCCTCCACACCCCAGCCCTCCAGTAGCAGCTCCCCGCACTAGGCTTCCTGTGCGTGTCCTCGGCAAATACCACCAGTGCCAGCACCACGCATCAGGTCCTTCAGTGCGCCTCGCCAGTACCAGCGCAGCCAGCGCTTTCTCCTCTCCCTGCCCTGTCGGAGCCTTTCTCCTCTCCAGTGCTGCCGGAGCCTCCTGCCTGTTCGGAGCAGCCTGAGCTGCTAGTCTGCATGGAGCAGCCAGAGCTGCCAGTCTGCAAGGAGTTGCCAGTTTGCATGGAGTTGCCAGTTTGCATGGAGTTGCCAGTCTGCATGGAGTTGCCAGTCTGCATGGAGTGTGCCAGTCTGCATGGAGTTGCCAGTCTGCAAGGAGCTGCCAGTCTGCAAGGAGCTGCCAGTCTGCAAGGGAGCCAGCCAGAGCTGTCAATCTGCATGGAGCAGCCAGAGGCTGTCAGTCTGCATAGAGCAGCCAGAGCTGTCAGTCTGCATGGAGCAGCCAGAGTCTCAGTCAGACCAGACTCTTTCCAGATCTGCCAGTCAGCCAGACTCTTCCAGATCCGCCAGTCAGCCAGACTCTTCCAGATCCGCCAGACAGCCAGACTCTTCCAGATCCGTCAGTCAGCCAGACTCTTCCAGATCTGCCAGCCAGCCGTTGCCAGACCTCTTCCAGGGATCTGCCAGCCAGCCGTGAACTCTTCAAGATCGGCCAGCCAGCCAGACTCTTCCAGAGATCTGCCAGTCAGCCAGACTCTTCCAGATCCTGCCAGTTTCAGCCAGACTCTTCCAGATCTGCCAGTCAGCCAGACTTCTTCCAGATCCTGCCAAGTCAGCCAGGGGACCTCTTCCAGATCTGCCAGTCAGCCAGACTCTTCCAGATCCGCCAGTCAGCCTCAGACTCTTCCAGATCCGCCAGTCAGCCAGACTCTTCCCAGATCCGCCAGTCACCAGACTCTTCCAGATCTGCCAGTCAACCAGACTCTTCCAGATCTGCCAGTCAACCAGACTCTTCCAGATCTGCCAGTCAACCAGACTCTTCCAGATTTGCCAGTCAGCCAGACTCTTCCAGATCTGCCAGTCATCCAGACTCTTCCAGATCTGCCAGTTAACCAGACTCTTCCAGATCTGCCAGTCAACCAGACTCTTCCAGATCTGCCAGTCAACCAGACTCTTCCAGATCTGCCAGTCAACCAGACTCTTCCAGATATGCTAGTCAGCCAGGATCTGCCAGTCAGCCAAGATCCGTCAGTCAGCCAGGATCTGCCAGATCTGCCAGTCAGCCAGGATCCGCTTCAGTCAGCCAGGATCTGCCAGTCAGCCAAGATCCGCCGGTCAGCCAGGATCTGCCAGATCTGCTAGTCAGCCAGGATCCGCCAGTCGGCCAGGATCTGCCAGTCAGCCAGGATCCGCACAGTCAGCCAGGATCTGCCGGATTCAATTGCCTGGCTGGGCTTCATCCGCCAGTCAGCCAGGATCTGCCGGATTCAATTGCCTGGCTGGGCTTCATCTCAGTACTGGGCTTCTTCTCAGTACTGGGCTTCTTCTCAGTACTGGGCTTCTTCTCAGTCCCGAGCTGCCCCTCAGTCCCGAGCTGCCCCTCAGTCCCGAGCTGCCCCTCAGTCCCGAGCTGCCCCTCAGTCCCGAGCTGCCCCTCAGTCCCGAAGCTGCCTCAGTCCCGAGCTGCCCCTCAGTCACGAGCTGCTCCTCTGTTATGTAGGGTTCTGGGTGAGGACTATTCGGCCATGGTCGGCGGTGAGGGTGGATTATCCCAGGACGCGAAGGGGAGGAATAATGACATTTATGAAGTGGGGTCCACGTCCGGAGCCGGGAACCGCCACCATGGACAGACGCCCACCCGGACCCTCCCTATGTTTTTGAGGTGCGTTCGGGAGTCCGCACCTTAGGGGGGGGTTCTGTCACGCCTTGGTCTTAGTATTTTGTGTTTTAGTTTATTAGTTAGTCAGACCAGGGTGTGACATGGGTTTATTATGTATTGTAGTTTCGTATTGGGGTTTGTAGTAGTTGGGATTGTAGCTGATTAGGGGTGTGTGTGTTTAATAGGTTTGGCTGCCTGAGGCGGTTCTCAATCAGAGTCAGGTGATTCTCGTTGTCTCTGATTGGGAACCGTATTTAGGTAGCCTGGGTTTCGCTTTACATTTCGTGGGTGATTGTTCCTGTCTCTGTGTTAGTTTCACCAGTCAGGCTGTAATAGGTTTCACGTTCCGTTTGTTGTTTTTGTATTTATTAAGTTATTTCATGTATAGTTCGTTTTGTTTGTTTCACTATTAAACATGAGTAACTTACACGCTGCATTTCGGTCCGACTCTCTTTCGACAAAAGAAGAACGCCGTTACA
>NW_027016480.1:0-9862 GCF_036934945.1 Oncorhynchus masou masou
CACACACACACACACACACACACACACACACACACACACACACACACACACACACACACACACACACACACACACACACACACACACACACACACACACACACACACACACACACAGAAAGAGAGGAGAAAGAGAGAAAGAGAGGGATAATCAGCTAGAGAGGAGAGAGAGAGGGAGCGAAGAGAGGAGTACAGGATTATTGTCCTCGTATCTCTCCCTACCCCTCTTTCTCTCTCTTTGAGCTGATGTACAACAGTCCCTCATACAGATACACATAGCACATAGCACATAGCACATAACACACACACACACACACACACACACACACACACACACACACACACACACACACACACACACACACACACACAGAAAGAGAGGAGAAAGAGAGAAAGAGAGGGATAATCAGCTAGAGAGGAGAGAGAGAGGGAGCGAAGAGAGGAGTACAGGATTATTGTCCTCGTATCTCTCCCTACCCCTCTTTCTCTCTCTTTGAGCTGATGTACAACAGTCCCTCATACAGATACACATAGCACATAGCACAGTGCACAGTGCACACACACACACACACACACACACACACACACACACACACACACACACACACACACACACACACACACACACACACACACACACACATACACACACACACACAGAGAGGAGAAAGAGAGAAAGAGGGATAATCAGCTAGAGAGGAGAGAGAGAGGGGAGCGAAAGAGGAGTACAGGATTATTGTCCTCGTATCTCTCCCTACCCTCTTTTCTCTCTCTTTGAGCTGATGTACAACAGTCCCTCATACAGATACACATAGCACATAGCACATAGCACATAACACACACACACACACACACACACACACACACACACACACACACACAGAAAGAGAGGAGAAAGAGAGAAAGAGAGGGATAATCAGCTAGAGAGGGAGAGAGAGAGGGAGCGAAGAGAGGAGTACAGGATTATTGTCTCGTATCTCTCCCCTACCCCTCTTTCTCTCTCTTTGAGCTGATGTACAACAGTCCCTCATACAGATACACATAGCACATAGCACAGTGCACACACACACACACACACACACACACACACACACACACACACACACACACACACACACACACACACACACACACACACACACACACACACACACAGAAAGAGGAGAAAGAGAGAAAGAGAGGGATAATCAGCTAGAGAAGAGGAGAGAGGGAGCGAAGAGAGGAGTACAGGATTATTGTCCTCGTATCTCTCCTGCCTCTTTCTCTCTCTTTGTTGTCTTCTTGTCCCTCATACAGATACACATAGCACATAGCACAGTGCACACACACACACACACACACACACACACACACACACACACACATACACACACACACACACAGAAAGAGAGGAGAAAGAGAAGAGAGGGATAATCAGCTAGAGAGGAGAGAGAGAGGGAGCGAAGAGAGGAGTACAGGATTATTGTCCTCGTATCTCTCCCTACCCCTCTTTCTCTCTCTTTGAGCTGATGTACAACAGTCCCTCATACAGATACACATAGCACATAGCACATAGCACATAACACACACACACACACACACACACACACACACACACACACACACACACACACACACACACACACACACACACACACACACACACACACACACAGAAAGAGAGGAGAAAGAGAGAAAGAGAGGGATAATCAGCTAGAGAGGAGAGAGAGAGGGAGCGAAGAGAGGAGTACAGGATTATTGTCCTCGTATCTCTCCCTACCCCTCTTTCTCTCTCTTTGAGCTGATGTACAACAGTCCCTCATACAGATACACATAGCACAGTGCACACACACACACACACACACACACACACACACACACACACGCAGAAAGAGAGGAGAAAGAGAGAAAGAGAGGGATAATCAGCTAGAGAGGAGAGAGAGAGGGAGCGAAGAGAGGAGTACAGGATTATTGTCCTCGTATCTCTCCCTACCCCTCTTTCTCTCTCTTTGAGCTGATGTACAACAGTCCCTCATACAGATACACATAGCACATAGCACAGTGCACACACACACACACACACACACACACACACACACACACACACACACACACACACACACACACACACACACACACACACACACACACACACACACACACAGAAAGAGAGGAGAAAGAGAGAAAGAGAGGGATAATCAGCTAGAGAAGAGAGAGAGAGGGAGCGAAGAGAGGAGTACAGGATTATTGTCCTCGTATCTCTCCCTACCCCTCTTTCTCTCTCTTTGAGCTGATGTACAACAGTCCCTCATACAGATACACATAGCACATAGCACATAGCACACACATTACACACACACACACACACACACACACACACACACACACACACACACACACACACACACACACACACACACACACACACAGAAAGAGAGGAGAAAGAGAGAAAGAGAGGGATAATCAGCTAGAGAGGAGAGAGAGAGGGAGCGAAGAGAGGAGTACAGGATTATTGTCCTCGTATCTCTCCCTACCCCTCTTTCTCTCTCTTTGAGCTGATGTACAACAGTCCCTCATACAGATACACATAGCACATAGCACATAGCACATAACACACACACACACACACACACACACACACACACACACACACACGCAGAAAGAGAGGAGAAAGAGAGAAAGAGAGGGATAATCAGCTAGAGAGGAGAGAGAGAGGGAGCGAAGAGAGGAGTACAGGATTATTGTCCTCGTATCTCTCCCTACCCCTCTTTCTCTCTCTTTGAGCTGATGTACAACAGTCCCTCATACAGATACACATAGCACATAGCACAGTGCACACACACACACACACACACACACACACACACACACACACACACACACACACACACACACACACACACACACACACACACACACACACACACACACACACACACACAGAAGAGGAGAAAGAGAGAAAGAGAGGGATAATCAGCTAGAGAAGAGAGAGAGAGGGAGCGAGAGAGGGTAAAATTATTGTCCTCGTATCTCCTACCCCTCTTTCTCTCTCTTGAGCTGATGTACAACAGTCCTCATACAGATACACATGGCACATAGCACATAGCACACACATTACGCACACACACACACACACACACACACACACACACACACACACACACACACACACACACACACACACACACACACACAGAAAGAGAGAGGGAGAAAGAGAGAAAGAGAGGGATAATCAGCTAGAGAGGAGAGAGGGGGAGCGAAGAGAGAGGAGTACAGGATTATTGTCCTCGTATCTCTCCTACCCCTCTTTCTCTCTTTAACTGATGTACAACAGTCCCTCATACAGATACACATAGCACATAGCACAGTGCACAGTGCACACACACACACACACACACACACACACACACACACACACACACACACACACACACACACACACACACACACACACACACACACATACACACACACACACACACAGAAGAGAGGAGAAAGAGAGAAAGAGAGAGGGATAATCAGCTAGAGAGGAGGAGAGAGGGAGCGAAGAGAGGAGTACAGGATTTATTGTCCTCGTATCTCTCCCTACCCCCTCTTTCTCTCTCTTTGAGCTGATGTACAACAGTCCCTCATACAGATACACATAGCACATAGCACATAGCACATAACACACACACACACACACACACACACACACACACACACACACACACACACACACACACACACACACACACACACACACACACACACACACACACACACAGAAAGAGGAGAAAGAGAGAGAAAGAGAGGGATAATCAGCTAGAGAGGAGGGAGAGGGAGCGAGAGAGGAGTACAGGATTATTGTCCTCGTATCTCTCCCTACCCTCTTTCTCTCTCTTTGAGCTGATGTACAACAGTCCCTCATACAGATACACATAGCACATAGCACAGTGCACACACACACACACACACACACACACACACACACACACACACACACACACACACACAGAAAGAGAGGAGAAAGAGAAAGAGAGGGATAATCAGCTAGAGAAGAGAGAGAGGGAAGCGAAGAGAGGGTACAGAGATTATTGTCCTCGTATCTCTCCCTACCCCTCTTTCTCTCTCTTGAGCTGATGTACAACAGTCCCTCATACAGATACACATAGCACATAGCACAGTGCACACACACACACACACACACACACACACACACACACACACACACACACACACATACACACACACACAGAAAGAGGAGAAAGAGAGAAGGAGGATAATCAGCTAGAGAGGAGAGAGAGGGAGCGAAGAGAGGAGTATAGGATTATTGTCCTGTCTCTCTCCCCTACCCCTTTTCTCTCTTTGAGCTGATGTACAACAGTCCCTCATACAGATACACATAGCACATAGCACATAGCACATAACACACACACACACACACACACACACACACACACACACACACACACACACACACACACACACACACACACAGAAAGGAGAAAGAGAGAAAGAGAGGGATAATCAGCTAGAGAGGAGAGAGAGAGAGGGAGCGGAGAGAGGGTACAGGATTATTGTCCTCGTATCTCTCCCTACCCTCTTTCTCTCTTTGAGCTGATGTACAACAGTCCCTCATACAGATACACATAGCACAGTGCACACACACACACACACACACACACACACACACACACACGCAGAAAGAGAGGAGAAAGAGAGAAAGAGAGGGATAATCAGCTAGAGAGGAGAGAGAGGGAGCGAAGAGAAGTACAGGATTATTGTCCTCGATCTCTCCCTACCCCTCTTTCTCTCTTTGAGCTGATGTACAACAGTCCCTCATACAGATACACATAGCACATAGCACAGTGCACACACACACACACACACACACACACACACACACACACACACACACACACACACACACACACACACACACACACACACACACACAGAAAGAGAGGAGAAAGAGAGAGAAGAGAGGGATAATCAGCTAGAGAAGAAGAGAGAGGGAGCGAAGAGAGAGGAGTACAGGATTATTGTCCTCGTATCTCTCCCTACCCCTCTTCTCTCTCTTTGAGCTGGATGTACAACAGTCCCTCATACAGATACACATAGCACATAACATAGCACACACATTACACACACACACACACACACACACACACACACACACACACACACACACACACACACACACACACACACACACACACAGAAAGAGAGGAGAAAGAGAGAAAGAGAGGGATAATCAGCTAGAGGAGAGAGAGAGGGAGCAGAAGAGAGGAGTACAGGATTATTGTCCTCGTATCTCTCCTACCTCTTTCTCTCTCTTTTGAGCTGATGTACAACAGTCCCTCATACAGATACACATAGCATAGCACAGTGCACAGTGCACACACACACACACACACACACACACACACACACACACACACACACACACACACACACACACACACACACATACACACACACACACAGAAAGGAGAAAGAGAGAAAGAGAGGGATAATCAACAGAGAGGGAGAGAGAGGGAGCAAGAGAGGAGTACAGGATTATTGTCCTCGTATCTCTCCTACCCTCTTTCTCTCTCTTTGAGCTGATGTACAACAGTCCCTCATACAGATACACATAGCACATAGCACATAGCACATAACACAACACACACACACACACACACACACACACACACACACACACACACACACACACACACACACACACACACACACACACACACACACACAGAAAGGAGAAAAGAGAAAGAGAGGGATAATCAGCTAGAGAGGAGAGAGAGGGGGAGCGAAGAGAGGAGTACAGGATTATTGTCCTCATTAATCTTCTTCCCTACCCCTCTTTCTCTCTCTTTGAGCTGATGTACAACAGTCCCTCATACAGATACACATAGCACATAGCACAGTGCACACACACACACACACACACACACACACACACACACACACACACACACACACACACACACACACACACACACACACACACACACAGAAAGAGAGGAGAAAGAGAGAAAGAGAGGGATAATCAGCTAGAAGAAGAGAGAGGGAGCGAAGAGAGGAGTACAGGATTATTGTCCTCCGTATCTCTCCCTACCCCTCTTTCTCTCTTTGAGCTGATGTACAACAGTCCCTCATACAGATACACATAGCACATAGCACAGTGCACACACACACACACACACACACACACACACACACACACACACACACACACACACACATACACACACACACACAGAAAGAGAGGAGAAAGAGAGAGAAAGAGAGGGATAATCAGCTAGAGAGGAGAGAGGGAGCGAAGAGGAGTACAGGATTATTGTCCTCGTATCTCTCCCTACCCCTCTTTCTCTCTCTTTGAGCTGATGTACAACAGTCCTCATACAGATACACATAGCACAGCACATAGCACATAACACACACACACACACACACACACACACACACACACACACACACACACACACACACACACACACACACACACACACACACACACACAGAAGAGAGGAGAAAGAGAGAAAAGAGAGGGATAATCAGCTAGAGGAGAGAGAGGAGCGAAGAGAGGAGTACAGGATTATTGTCCTCGTATCTCTCCCTACCCCTCTTTCTCTCTCTTTGAGCTGATGTACAACAGTCCCTCATACAGATACACATAGCACAGTGCACACACACACACACACACACACACACACACACACACACACACACACACACACACACACAGAAAGAGAGGAGAAAGAAAGAGGGATAATCAGCTAGAGAGGGGAGAGAGAGGGGGAGCGAAGAGGAGTACAGGATTATTGTCCTCGCATCTCTCCCTACCCCTCTTTCTCTCTTTGAGCTGATGTACAACAGTCCCTCATACAGATACACATAGCACATGCACACAGCACACACACACACACACACACACACACACACACACACACACACACACACACACACACACACACACACACACACACACACACACACACACACACACACACACACACACACATACACAGAAAGAGAGGAGAAGAGAGAGAAAGAGAGGGATAATCAGCTAGAGAGGAGAGAGAGGGAGCGAAGAGAGGAGTACAGGATTATTGTCCTCGTATCTCTCCCTACCCCTCTTTCTCTCTCTTTGAGCTGATGTACAACAGTCCCTCATACAGATACACATAGCACATAGCACATAGCACATAACACACACACACACACACACACACACACACACACACACACACACACACACACACACACACAGAGAGAGCACGGCTAATATTTAACCTCCCCTTCTATCTCTTACACAGTTTTCTAAAAGAGGGCTTAACCCCAGGCTTCCATTAGTCAACAGAAAGCCCCTCATCCTATGCTCTTCTCTATAGAAACTATTTTGGTGCTTTACTATCAATCTGGTTGCCTTTCAGATAAAAATATCATAACACCTTGGCAGGGAGAGGCTTGAAGTACGACTGTGTGGATGTGATTTCCTGTTGTGGAGATAATTCAGTTGGGACTGGGAGGTGTTTGTGTGTGTGTATGAGTGAGTGTGAGTTAGTTTGTGTTGCAGGCAGGTTGAGGCTCCTTCCAGGCTAGGATTACTGTACTGTATAGTTCCTCATTATCACCCAGAGGAGAGATTATCCCTGGTCTGTCCTTGCTGCTCCCGTCCCATCTACAGCCCTCTGTTACCCAACGCTCATATACAAATACTCAGAGCTACACTGTAGAGGATATGGGCTGCTGCAGATATTGACACAGATCTTACACAGATCAAAACCCATCGTGTGGTTAGGGTAAACCATTACAAAAATACTGACATAAACAGCGACTCAAACACAGTACACACAATACACACAGACACAAACAGATACAAATAGGCACACACAGACATGCAAACACACAAATTGGACTGAAAAGGAAGTAGAATTACTCTCCAATTCTGTGATTAAATTTCAGAATCCAACCCTGGCTGGCTGGCTGGCCCGGCCATCACTAATAGAAAGACAGAATAGATAATGCCACACTGTATTACAGTAGACAGGGACCCCCACTCCAGCTGTTGCTATCCCAGGCAACATTGATGGTATTAGAGAAACGGTCTGTTGGTGTCCCAAATGGCACCCTATTCCCTATGGGCCCAGGTCAAAGTAGTACACAACATAGGGAATATGGTGCCATTTAGGACACAACCAGACAGAATGCTGTCTGAGCACACTAGAGGCGGTCTCTCTCTCACTCCACTAATCTCATCAATACTAACACCAACAAAAAAATGAGTTCTGACCAGCCATTACAGAGTGACATATATTGAACAAATGACATGGCAGAGAAGGCACAAAATGGCTCCTTAAGCTGTACCAAATGACATGTTAAAAGAACACCCTGATTAATGATCTGGCTACGGTCTGGTCGGGGTGATGAACAGCGGGCGGGTAATGCTGTAATTTAAAGGATATATAAAACATATAATACAAATACAAATACAAAGTCTGCCAATAGTATAAGTACTTGATAGAACTACAATACAGAACTCAGATACAATGTACACAGAGAGGTGCATTGGTGTGTATTCCATGAAAAAAGTAGGTTTACTAGTACAAATCTAAAAGTTTTTATTTGAATCCTGGTGTCTCTGGAGACATAATATTAAGTTATACATTTTATCAGAAGATGGAGGGGGACCTGTATTAGTGATTTTGAGAGACAGATCGTGATTGTGGAGGCCAGTTCATCTGATGCAGCAGGTGTGTTGGGTCATTGTCCTGTTGATAGTCACTAAAAGCCCAAACCAGATAAGATGGCGTATCGCTGCAGAATGCTGTGGTAGCCATGCTAGTTAACTGTGCCTTGAATTCAAAGTAAATCACAGGCAGTGTCACCAGTAAGCACCCCTACACCATAACACCTTCTCCTCCATGCTTTACGGGGGGAAATACACATGAGGTCATCCGTTCACTAACACCGCGTCTCACAAAGACACTGTAGTTGTTTCTAGCCATTTTGAGCCTGTAATCGAACCCACAAATGCTGATGCTCCAGATACTCAACTACTCTAAAGAAGGTCAGTTGTATTGCTTCTTTAATCAGCAACACAGTTTTCAGCTGTGCTAACATAATTGTAAAAGGGTTTTCTAATGATAAATTAGCCTTTTAAAATTATAAACTTGGATTGGCTAACACAACGTACAATGGAACACAGGAGTGATGGCTGCTGATAATGGACCTCTATATGCCTATGTAGATATTCCATAAAATCTACCGTTTCCGATACAATAGTCATTTACAACATTAACAATGTCTACACTGTATTTCTGATCAATTTGATGTTATTTTAATGGACACATGAAAACACATTTTTTTTATTTTCTTTCAAAAACAAGGACATTTCTAAGTGACTCCATACTTTTGAACAGTGGTGGATATACAGTGCCTTCGGACAGTATACAGACCCTTTGACTTTTCCAAATTTACAGCATTATTCTAAAATGGATTAAATAAATACAAATCCTCAACAATCTACACACAATACCCCATAATGAAATGTTTGCAAATGTATAAAAACGAAAACAGAGATACCTTATTTACATAAGTATTCAGACCTTTGCTGTGAGACTCAAAATTGAGCTCAGGTGCATCCTGTTTCCATTGATCATTCTTGAGATGTTTCTACAACTTCATTGGAGTCCACTTGTGGTCAATTAATTTTGGCTGGACATGATTTGGAAAGGCACACTCCTGTCTATATAAGGATGGACTGTTGCCAGTGCATGTCAGAGCAAAAACCAAGCAATGAGGTTGAAGGAATTGTCCGTAGAGCTCAGAAACAGGATTGTGTTGAGGCACAGATCTGGGGAAGGGTAACATAGCATTTCTGCTGCATTGAAGTTACCCAA
>NW_027016481.1:2500-9861 GCF_036934945.1 Oncorhynchus masou masou
AAATCCCCTTTATAGGGGATCACCCTTCTGAATATTTTCCACTGTGAGTAAGGGTTTATCCCAAATTGTACCCTATTCCCTATGTAGTGCACTACTTTTGACAGGTCTCCCATAGGGCTTTGATTAAAAAAAGTGCACTAAATAGAGAATAGGGTGCCATTTGAGACAACCTACTGTAACTAAGGAGACTTTAATAGATGAGTCGTGGGCACAGATAAGAGGGCTTGAATTAAAAGGCTCGTAGAGTTGAGCAGATAAAATGACTGGAAGAACACAAGTATTTAGGATATTGTAGTACCTAGACTGCATCTACACATGTTGCCTGTTATTGTATGTTGTATTGTTATTGTACGTTGTATTCTCTCTTGACTATCACCTGCCAATAAAAAACATGATGAGATCAGAATCACATTCACAGAGTTTAGGTCTCCGGGGTGAAGTTTCCCCTAGGTACAGACCTAGGATCAGCTTCCGTTCCTCTAATGCGAACCTTAACCATTAGTGGGGGAAATAGAAAACAGACACAAGATCAGGGCCTAGTGGCATTTTCACCCTACAAGCGTGGTCCAGAGTCAGCAAAGGTAACGGAGTTGTAAATAAAGTTATGAGGCCCCAAACGGGACTTATTGTAGACTGTCAATGGCTTTGTGTTTCTTTAGCATTTGATTTCAATACCGAAAAGGTTCAGCATTAGCTGACCTATAAATGACGGGAAAGGGAATACCTAATCAAATGTGCACTGTCTGAACATGAGACCTGGTTCAGGAACAGTGAAATTACTCAGGCTGCTCCAGGAACAGTGAAACGACACTAGGCTGCTTCAGGAACAGTGAAACGACACTAGGCTGCTCCAGGAACAGTGAAATGACACTAGGCTGCTCCAGGAACAGTGAAAGACACTAGGCTGCTCCAGGAACAGTGAAACGACACTAGGCTGCTCCAGGAACAGTGAAACGACACTAGGCTGCTTCAGGAACAGTGAAACGACACTAGGCTGCTCCAGGAACAGTGAAACGACACTAGGCTGCTCCAGGAACAGTGAAACGACACTAGGCTGCTCCAGGAACAGTGAAATGACACTAGGCTGCTCCAGGAACAGTGAAAGACACTAGGCTGCTCCAGGAACAGTGAAACGACATTAGGCTGCTCCAGGAACAGTGAAACGACACTAGGCTGCTCCAGGAACAGTGAAACGACACTAGGCTGATCCAGGAACAGTGAAACGACACTAGGCTGCTCCAGGAACAGTGAAACGACACTAGGCTGCTCCAGGAACAGTGAAATGACACTAGGCTGATCCAGGAACAGTGAAAGTGGATAGTAAAAACGCTGTCCATTGGAAACTGTTTCATATTGTCATATTATTCCAATGCTGTGGAGTTTTGGGAGCCGCACGGCTACAATTAAATACATGATTGTTTTGCGTCTAAACTGCCTAAATTAAATGACTGTATTTCTGTCAGCCAGCCATTCATTGGTGGTTAGCTATCAGAGGGTAAGGATTCAGGGTTGGAGATGCGATTTGTCCCAAATGACATCCTTTATGCCCACATAGTGTAGGTCCCATAAGTTTTTGGTCAAAAGTAGTGCACTGTAAATGAGTTTCCATTTGGGCCGTAGAAGGGTCTCCACCAGTGCATGAGAACTGTACATACCACCACAGTGGAGGCAGGATAGAATGGGTATTATCTCGGCTCAGGTCTGGGGAACAGAGAGATCAGATGGCGAGACTGACATCATTACGAGTAAGTCCCCCACCGTTGAGCTTGCTGCTCTGTGCTGTTTGTGTTGTGTTGCTCTCTGGCCATCTGAGCCCTTACGGTGTTGATGCTGGCACACCGTCCCTTTTCAAATCTGAATCAACAATTAAACAAAGTTATAACGGATCACACAATAGCCATCGTTGGATAATTTAAGTCTCTTGTATTTCCCAAATAAAACAAAAAATTTACTTTTTTATTTTTTTTTACAGCATGTTCGCATATACACACTTTAACAGCAGGATCATATGTAGAGGATTCTTACAACCCCCTCTGGCATTCTTCGTTAAACAACAGTGAATACGCCATTTTGTTTAGTGAAGAATGCCAGAGGGGGTTTCAAGAATCACTTACATATGATCCTGCTGTTAAAGTGTGTATATGTGAACATGCTGTAATGGATCATTCTGTTGAAGCTCGGCTGTTCCCCTCAGCCGAGACGAAGGGCTGGATGTAGCATACATTGCACCTAACCAGCATCTGTGCCTGGGGGATTCTTTTGTTCATGTGGATGATGCATTAAATGAAATTTATGTGGGGCAGATTATCATGCAATTTAAACTGGGTGGAGTGGCGTGGCGTGTGTTTGTGTTTGTGTGTTTGTGTGTGTGTGTGTGTGTGTGTGTGTGTGTGTGTGTGTGTGTGTGTGTGTGTGTGTGTGTGTGTGTGTGTGTGTGTGTGTGTGTGTGTGTGTGTGCATGTGTACGGTGTGTGTGTGTGTGTGTTGTGGGGAGGCAGGGACTAAGCTAAGATCATTAGGGGGTAGAGAGGTGAGCATATGGGGCCTGAAATAGACACTGAGCCTGAACAAAGGAACTTTGAATGGCACCAGGTCTGAGGGTTGTGACTGCAGTGCGTACACTCTCATTGTTTCTGGTGTTATTTTGACTGACTATCCCCACCTGGGCCTCAGATCCCCTTGGCCCCTCTGGTTCAGGTTCTATCCTGTCTCTATTGTAGTCCCTGTTTCAGGTTCTACCCTGTCTCTATTGTAGTCCCTGTTTCAGGTTATATCCTCTCTCTGTTGTTGACCCTGTTTCAGGTTCTATCCTCTCTCTATTGTAGTCCCTGTTTCAGGTTCTATCCTCTCTCTATTGTAGTCCCTGTTTCAGGTTCTATCCTCACTCTACTGTAGTCCCTGTTTCAGGTTATATCCTCTCTCTATTGTAGTCCCGGTTTCAGGTTCTAGCCTGTCTCTATTGTAGTCCCTGTTTCAGGTTCTATCCTCTCTCTATTGTAGTCCCTGTTGCAGGTTCTATCATCTCTCTATTGTAGTCCCTGTTTCAGGTTCTTTCCTCTCTCTATTGTAGTCCCTGTTTCAGGTTCTACCCTGTCTCTATTGTAGTCCCGGTTTCAGGTTCTATCCTGTCTCTATTGTAGTCCCTGTTTCAGGTTCTAGCCTGTCTCTATTGTAGTCCCTGTTTCAGGTTCTATCCTCTCTCTATTGTAGTCCCTGTTGCAGGTTCTATCATCTCTCTATTGTAGTCCCTGTTTCAGGTTCTTTCCTCTCTCTATTGTAGTCCCTGTTTCAGGTTCTACCCTGTCTCTATTGTAGTCCCGGTTTCAGGTTCTATCCTGTCTCTATTGTAGTCCCTGTTTCAGGTTATATCCTGTCTCTATTGTAGTCCCTGTTTCAGGTTATATCCTGTCTCTATTGTAGTCCCTGTTTCAGGTTATATCCTCTCTCTATTGTAGACTTCGTATTATATTGACACAAGTCCTGCTGAGACTGAACCTGTCCTAACAGTGTTTGTAACATGGACATGTTAGTCATTTATACTGTATGTATATACAACATAGCACATTTTTGTTCAAATCAGTGTAATCGACCTCCATATTATATTTTCAGAAAGCAGCACTGGGACTGAACTGAAATGCAACCCTGCCTTGAGTGGCCGCGCAGCAACTTCCATGTTACACAATTATTTGTTACCATGTCCATGGTTCCCATAATGGAGCGGTGTTTCTCATGGCCCTTCCACATGGCTCTTTATAAGCTATTAGCTGTAGTAGTAATCAGGGTCCCTTTGATCCACCTCCATTCTTTGGTACTTCTTCTTCCTCTGCACACAGGCTTCCCTGTGACCTCTGGGGACCTTTGGTGACCTGTGACCTCAGAGCACAGGGCTGCAGCTTCCCTCCCCGGGGCTGCTCCTGTTACACCTGGCAGGCCTCCGGACAAACACACCTGTCTGTCTGCCTGTCCGTCTGTCTCTCTGTCTGTCGGTCTATTTGTCCCTCCTTCTGAGAGACAAACCGAGACCGTCCCCTCTGTGTGTTTCGCCTCATTCTCTTTGCTTCAGTCAACGGCTTTATTCAGTGGAAGTTGTCATAACAGAGCAATAGGTCATGCATTAATGCCTCAGCCTGTCACATAAGGTCATGCAAGGTCATGTAAGGCCATATACATTAATGCCTCAACTTGTCACATAAGGTCATGTAAGGTCATGTAAGGTCATGTAAGGTCATGCATCAATGCCTCAGCCTGCCACATAAGGTCATGTAAGGTCATGCATTATTTTCTCTCTCCTTTAAAATGAAAAACTCCTTTGATTCGGGCACAATTACAGTATAAGTGTAAACACCATTATGAAAAATAACAATAACTATCATAACCGTTTAAATGATCTTTTTACTGTATTCGGCTAATTCAGCCACACCCGTTGCTGACAGGTGTATAAAATCGAGCACACAGCCATGCAATCTCCATAGACAAACATTGTCAGTAGAATGGGCCGTACTGAAGAGCTCAGTGACTTTCAACATAGCATCGTTGTAGTGTGCCACCTTTCCAACAAGTCAGTTTGTCAAATGTCTGCCCTGCTAGAGCTGCCCCGGTCAGCTGTAAGTGCTGTTATTGTGAAGTGGGAATGTTTAGGTGTGACAACGGCTCAAGTCCTTTTCTGAGATAACATAGACTCTGTGTACAAAGCTGTCATCAAGGCATCCAAAATAAGAATCAAGAATCTAAAACAAACATTTTGATTTGTTTAACACTTTTCTGGTTACTACATGATTACATATGTGTTATTTCATAGTTTTGAAGTCGTCACTATTATTCTACAGTGTAGAAAATAGTACAAATAAAGAATAAACCCTTGAATGAGTAGGTGTGTCCAAACCTTTGACTGGTAATGTATATATTTGTTTGTTATTTGAACGGTTATTACAGAGGCCGAGGTAATTTGGCTGGCCAATTACTGTCATCTAAAATTCAATGAACGTCACAGCCCTACTTTTGAATGAAGGCCCATCAAAGACAGCTATTAGTAGCTGTGTGAACACACTGAGAGCTATGAGCTGGCTGTGGAACACCGACTGAGTGCAACTATATCAGTCTCCTGCTAAAAAACAAGTCAATATTAGCTTGGAATAGAACTGAATGGAGAGGAGAGGGCTTTTCCCCTCCCATTTACCCCCTCTCCTTTACCCCCTCCCCTTTACCCCCTCCCTTTTACCCCCTCTCCTTTACCCCCTCCCTTCTCCTTTACCCCCTCCCATTTACCCCCTCCCTTCCCCTTTACTCCCTCCCTTTTACCCCCTCTCCTTTACCCCCTCCCCTCCCCTTTACCCCTCCCATTTTCCCCCTCCCCTCCCCCTTTACCCCCTCCCATTTACCCCCTCCCTTCCCCTTTACCCCCTCCCATTTACCCCCTCCCCTTTACCCTCCCATTTACCCCCTCCCTTCCCCTTTACCCCCTCCCATTTACCCCCTCACTTCCCATTTACCCCTCCCTTTTACTCCCTCTACGTTACCCCTCCCCTCCCCTTTATCCCCTCATCTCCCCTTTACTCCCTCTACTTTACCCCTCCCCTCCCCTTTATCCCTTCCCCTCCCCTTTACTCCCTCTACTTTACCCCTCCCCTCCCCTTTATCCCTTCCTCTCCCCTTTACTCCCTCTACTTTACCCCTCCCCTTTACTCCCTCTACTTTACCCCTCCCCTCCCCTTTATCCCTTCCTCTCCCCTTTACTCCCTCTACTTTACCCTCCCCTTCCCTTTATCCCCTCCCCTTCCCTTTATCTCCTCCCCTCCCCTTTACTCCCTCTACTTTACCCCTCCCCTTCCCTTTATCTCCTCCCCTCCCCTTTACTCCCTCTACTTTACCCCTCCCCTTCCCTTTATCTCCTCCCCTCCCCTTTACTCCCTCTACTTTACCCCTCCCCTCCCTTTATCCCTTCATCTCCCCTTTACTCCCTCTACTTTACCCCTCCCCATTACTCCCTCTACTTTACCCCCTCCCCTCCCTTTATCCCTTCCCCTCCCCTTTACTCCCTCTACTTTACCCCTCCCCTCCCCTTTATCCCTTCCCCTCCCCTTTACTCCCTCTACTTTACCCCTCCCCTCCCCTTTATCCCTTCCCTCCCCTTTACTCCCTCTACTTTACCCCTCCCCTCCCCTTTATCCCTTCCTCTCCCTTTACTCCCTCTACTTTACCCCTCCCCTTCCCTTTATCCCCTCCCCTCCCCTTTACTCCCTCTACTTTACCCCTCCCCTTCCCTTTATCTCCTCCCCTCCCTTTACTCCCTCTACTTTACCCCTCCCCTCCCCTTTATCCCTTCATCTCCCCTTTACTCCCTCTACTTTACCCCTCCCCTTTACTCCCTCTACTTTACCCCTCCCCTCCCCTTTATCCCCTCCCTCCCCTTTACTCCCTCTACTTTACCCCTCCCCTTCCCTTTATCCCCTCCCCTCCCCTTTACTCCCTCTACTTTACCCCTCCCCTCCCCTTTACTCCCTCTACTTTACTCCTTCCCCTCCCCTTTACTCCTCTACTTTACCCCTCCCCTCCCCTTTATCCCTTCCTCTCCCCTTTACTCCCTCTACTTTACCCCTCCCCTTCCCTTTATCTCCTCCCCTCCCCTTTACTCCCTCTACTTTACCCCTCCCTTCCCTTTATCTCCTCCCCTCCCCTTTACTCCCTCTACTTTACCCTTCCCCTCCCCTTTACTCCCTCTACTTTACCCCTCCCTTCCCTTTATCTCCTTCCCCTCCCCTTTACTCCCTCTACTTTACCCCTCCCCTCCCTTTATCCCTTCCTCTCCCCTTTACTCCCTCTACTTTACCCCTCCCCTTCCCTTTATCTCCTCCCCTCCCCTTTACTCCCTCTACTTTACCCCTCCCCTCCCCTTTATCCCTTCCCCTCCCCTTTACTCCCTCTACTTTACCCCTCCCCTTCCCTTTATCTCCTTCCCCTCCCCTTTACTCCCTCTACTTTACCCCTCCCCTTCCCTTTATCCCCTCCCCTCCCCTTTACTCCCTCTACTTTACCCTTCCCCTCCCTTTACTCCCTCTACTTTACCCCTCCCCTTCCCTTTATCTCCTCCCCTCCCCTTTACTCCCTCTACTTTACCCCTCCCCTCCCCTTTATCCCTTCCCCTCCCCTTTACTCCCTCTACTTTACCCCTCCCCTTCCCTTTATCTCCTCTCCCTCCCCCCTTTACTCCCTCTACTTTACCCCTCCCCTCCCTTTATCCCTTCATCTCCCCTTTACTCCCTCTACTTTACCCCTCCCCTTACTCCCCACGTTACCCCTCCCCTCCCTTTATCTCCTCCCCTCCCCTTTACTCCCTCTACTTTACCCCTCCCCTTCCCTTTATC
>NW_027016482.1:0-2500 GCF_036934945.1 Oncorhynchus masou masou
TTGTACAACAGAAAGGAGAGAGGGTGATACCGAAATCATTTATACAACAGAAAGGGAGAGGGTGATACCTAGTCAGTTGTACAACAGAAAGGGAGAGGGTGATACCAAGTCAGTCGTACAACAGAAAGGAGAGGGTGATACTAGTCAGTTGTACAACAGAAAGGGAGGGGTTGATACCTAGTCAGTTATACAACAGAAAGGGAGAGGGGTGATACCTAGTCAGTTGTACAACAGAAAGGAGAGGGTGATAACTAGTCAGTTGTACAACAGAAAGGAGAGGGTGATACCTAGTCAGTTGTACAACAGAAAGGAGAGGGTGATACCTAGTCAGTTGTACAACAGAAAGGGAGAGGGTGATACCTAGTCAGTTGTACAACAGAAAGGAGAGGGTGGTCAGTTGTACAACAGAAAGGGAGAGGGTGATACCTAGTCAGTTGTACAACAGAAAGGGAGAGGGTGATACCTAGTCAGTTGTACAACAGAAAGGGAGAGGGTGATACCAAGTCAGTCGTACAACAGAAAGGGAGAGGGTGATACCAAGTCAGACGTACAACAGAAAGGGAGAGGGTGATACCTAGTCAGTTGTACAACAGAAAGGAGAGGGGTTGATACCGAGTCAGTTGTACAACAGAAAGGGAGAGGGTGATACCTAGTCAGTTGTACAACAGAAAGGGAGAGGGTGATACCTAGTCAGTTGTACAACAGAAAGGAGAGGGTGATACCTAGTCAGTTGTACAACAGAAAGGGAGAGGGTGATACCTAGTCAGTTGTACAACAGAAAGGGAGAGGGTGATACCGAGTCAGTTGTACAACAGAAAGGGAGAGGGTGATACCTAGTCAGTTGTACAACAGAAAGGGGAGGGGGATACCTAGTCAGTTGTACAACAGAAAGGAAAGGGGGATACCTAGTCAGTTATACAACAGAAAGGGAGAGGGGGATACAGAAGAGATACCTAGTCAGTTGTACAACAGAAAGGAAAAGTCAGTTGTACAATAGAAAGGGGAGGGTGATACGTAGTCAGTTATACAACAGAAAGGAAAGGGGGGATACCTAGTCAGTTGTACAACAGAAAGGAGAGGGTGATACCTAGTCAGTTATACAACAGAAAGGAAAGGGTGATACCTAGTCAGTTGTACAACAGAAAGGAGAGGGTGATACCTAGTCAGTTGTACAACAGAAAGGGAGATACCTAGTCAGTTGTACAACAGAAAGGAAAAGGGTGATACCAAGTCAGTCGTACAACAGAAAGGGAGAGGGTGATACCTAGTCAGTTGTACAATAGAAAGGGAAGGGGGATACCTAGTCAGTTGTACAACAGAAGGAGGGGGATACCGAGTCAGTTGTACAACAGAAAGGAAAGGGGATACCTAGTCAGTTGTACAACAGAAAGGAGAGGGTGATACCTAGTCAGTTGTACAACAGAAAGGGGGATACCTAGTCAGTTGTACAACAAAGAGGGGGATACCTAGTCAGTTGTACAACAGAAAGGGAGAGGGGGATACCTAGTCAGTTATACAACAGAAAGGGAGAGGGGGATACCTAGTCAGTTGTACAACAGAAAGGGAGAGGGGGATACCTAGTCAGTTATACAACAGAAAGGAAAGGGTGATACCTAGTCAGTTGTACAACAGAAAGGGAGAGGGTGATACCTAGTCAGTTGTACAACAGAAAGGGAGAGGGGTTGATACCGAGTCAGTTGTACAACAGAAAGGGAGAGGGTGATACCTAGTCAGTTGTACAACAGAAAGGGAGAGGGTGATACCAAGTCAGACGTACAACAGAAAGGGAGAGGGTGATACCTAGTCAGTTGTACAACAGAAAGGAGAGGGTGATACCTAGTCAGTTGTACAACAGAAAGGGAGAGGGTGATACCTAGTCAGTTGTACAACAGAAAGGGAGAGGGTGATACCTAGTCAGTTGTACAACAGAAAGGAGAGGGTGATACCTAGTCAGTTGTACAACAGAAAGGAGAGGGGATACCGAGTCAGTTGTACAACAGAAAAGGGAGAGGGTGATACCTAGTCAGTTGTACAACAGAAAGGGAGAGGGTGATACCTAGTCAGTTGTACAACAGAAAAGGGAGAGGGGGATACCTAGTCAGTTGTACAACAGAAAGGAGAGGGGGATACCTAGTCAGTTGTACAACAGAAAGGGAGAGGGTGATACCTAGTCAGTTGTACAACAGAAAGGGAGAGGGTGATACCTAGTCAGTTGTACAACAGAAAGGATAGGGTTGATAAGTCAGTTGTACAACAGAAAGGAGAGGGTGATACCTAGTCAGGCGTACAACAGAAAGGGAGAGGGTGATACCTAGTGTACAACAGAAAGGAGAGGGTGATACCGAGTCAGTTGTACAACAGAAAGGGAGAGGGTGATACCTAGTCAGTTGTACAACAGAAAGGGAGAGGGTGATACCTAGTCAGTTGTACAACAGAAAGGGAGAGGGTGATACCTAGTCAGTTGTACAACAGAAAGGAGAGGGTGATACCTAGTCAGTTG
>NW_027016482.1:7500-9859 GCF_036934945.1 Oncorhynchus masou masou
GGATTAATTTTTCTGCATCATTTTTGGACAGAAAGTTTCTGATTTTTGCAATGTTACGTAGATGGAAAAAGCTGTCCTTGAAATGGTCTTGATATGTTCTTCAAAAGAGAGATCAGGGTCAGAGTAACGCCGAGGTCCTTCACAGTTTTATTTGAGATGACTGTACAACCATTAAGATTAATTGTCAGATTCAACAGAAGATCTCTTTGTTTCTTGGGACCTAGAACAAGCATCTCTGTTTTATCCGAGTTTAAAAGTAGAAAGTTTGCTGCCATCCACTTCCTTATGTCTGAAACACATGCTTCTAGCGAGGGCAATTTTGGGGCTTCACCATGTTTCATTGAAATGTACAGCTGTGTATCATCCGCATAGCAGTGAAAGTTAACATTATGTTTTCGAATAACATCCCCAAGAGGTAAAATATATAGTGAAAACAACAGCGGTCCTAAAACGGAACCTTGAGGAACACCGAAATTTACAGTTGATTTGTCAGAGGACAAACCATCCACAGAGACAAACTGATATCTTTCCGACAGATAAGATCTAAACCAGGCCAGAACTTGTCCGTGTAGACCAATTTGGGTTTCCAATCTCTCCAAAAGAATGTGGTGATCGATGGTATCAAAAGCAGCACTAAGGTCTAGGAGCACGAGGACAGATGCAGAGCCTCGGTCCGATGCCATTAAAATGTCATTTACCACCTTCACAAGTGCCGTCTCAGTGCTATGATGGGGTCTAAAACCAGACTGAAGCATTTCATATACATTGTTTGTCTTCAGGAAGGCAGTGAGTTGCTGAGCAACAGCCTTTTCTAAGATTTTGAGAGGAATCGATAGTTTTTTATATTTTCTGGGTCAAGGTTTGGCTTTTTCAAGAGAGGCTTTATTACTGCCACTTTTAGTGAGTTTGGTACACATCCGGTGGATAGAGAGCCGTTTATTATGTTCAACATAGGAGGGCCAAGCACAGGAAGCAGCTCTTTCAGTAGTTTAGTTGGAATAGGGTCCAGTAAGCAGCTTGAAGGTTTAGAGGCCATGATTATTTTCATCATTGTGTCAAGAGATATAGTACTAAAACACTTGAGCGTCTCTCTTGATCCTAGGTCCACGCAGAGTTGTGCAGACTCAGGACAACTGAGCTTTGAAGGAATACGCAGATTTAAGGAGGAGTCTGTAATTTGCTTTCTAATAATCATAATTTTTTCCTCAAAGAAGTTCATATCACTGACTACCGTCATGGGGAATGTTCTCCTAAACAATACAGACAATGTACGTAGGACACAACATTGTCAATGAACAGTAGACAAGGGGCACTTATTTTGTCTATAGAGATTACTCTACATCAGGGTGAATTGAGGTTTTTATATCAAGCCTGCCCTCTGCTGGTTAGTAAATGACCTCCAAGCACAATAAAATGAGCCCTTGTTGTGCCCAATAATCTCTCTTTCTGAAGTGTGCATTTGTTCACCACTCCCCACAAATGTAAAAGCATTGGATTAGAGTTGCAATTGGCTAGAGAGAGTTTCATATCTATACCAGACAATTCCTTTTAAATCAATGAAGAGAAGTGAACAAGTGCACACTTCAGGAAAAAATAGATCTTATTTTACACAGCCTTAAACTCATCCCCTAGGTACTTCAAGTGAATCTGAACAAATGTTATTTAAAACCCATACGGCAGCTGCTCTATTTAAAACCCATATGGCAGCTGCTCTATTTAAAACCCATATGGCAGCTGCTCTATATAAAAGCCATATGGCAGCTGCTCTATTTAAAACCCATATGGCAGCTGCTCTATATAAAACCCATATGGCAGCTGCGCTATTTAAAACCCATACGCCAGCTGCTCTATATAAAACCCATATGGCAGCTGCTCTATTTAAAACCCATACGGCAGCTGCTCTATATAAAACCCATATGGCAGCTGCTCTATTTAAAACCCATATGGCAGCTGCTCTATATAAAACCCATATGGCAGCTGCTCTATTTAAAACCCATACGGCAGCTGCTCTATATAAAACCCATATGGCAGCTGCGCTATTTAAAACCCATACGCCAGCTGCTCTATATAAAACCCATATGGCAGCTGCTCTATTTAAAACCCATATGGCAGCTGCTCTATATAAAACCCATATGGCAGCTGCTCTATTTAAAACCCATATGGCAGCTGCTCTATTTAAATCCCATACGGCAGCTGCTCTATTTAAAATCCATATGGCAGCTGCTCTATTTAAAACCCATACGGCAGCTGCTCTATATAAAACCTATATGGCAGCTGCTCTATTTAAAACCCATATGGCAGCTGCTCTATATAAAACCCATATGGCAGCTGCTCTATTTAAAACCCATATGGCAGCTGC
>NW_027016483.1:0-9858 GCF_036934945.1 Oncorhynchus masou masou
CGCGATAACATATGCACTATACACACAAAGACATACATGGATTTAGTGTAGTAGATTTTGTGTCCACAGATTTAGGAAAATCTGTGTTTTGGTTTTCAGCCCTAATTTGTGAAACAATCTGCAGAGTTGACTGCAGTTAGATGTGCTGGTGTCCCTCAGGAAGTTTACATTAAGGCTTGAGGATCTCTATGTAGTTGAATGGGACTGCTTTTTTATTAAATATGTTTATTCTGTTATTGTGTGCTGAATTATATTGTTTTATACACATACGCGTATGTTTAATGATTCTGTTTTTATTGTAATGTGGATCCATAAAGAACAAATTCACACGTCTCCTGTCTGATTGTCTGTAGACCCTGCCACATACGTCTCCTGTCTGATTGTCTGTAGACCCTGCTACATACGTCTCCTGTCTGATTGTCTGTAGACCCTGCTACATACGTCTCCTGTCTGATTGTCTGCAGACCCTGCTACATACGTCTCCTGTCTGATTGCCTGTAGACCCTGCTACATACATCTCCTGTCTGATTGTCTGTAGACCCTGCTACATACGTCTCGGTCTGATTGTCTGTAGACCCTGCTACATACGTCTCCTGTCTGGTTGTCTGTAGACCCTGCCACATACGTCTCGTGTCTGAGCCGTTAAATTGCGACTCCACTTTGTCTCTGTACTGACGTTTTGCATCTTTGATTGCCTTACGGAGGTCAGCAGCTAGTCTGTTTGTACACGTCCATGTTCCCAGTCACGTTGCCGTGGTTAAATGCGGTGGTTCGCGCCTTCCAGTTTTGCGTGTCTTGCTTCCATCGATCCATCGCTTGTTAGTTTGGATAAGTTGTAATCGTTACAGAGAACATCCTTTATACACTTCACATAGTCAGTGTACAAGTTGATACTATTCTACGAGGCGACCCGGGAAAACATTTCCTAGTCTGTGTGATCAAAACAATCTTGAAGCATAGATTCTGATTGGTCAGACCATTGTTGAATAGTCCTTACCACGGGTGCTTTCTGCTTAGGTTTCTGCCTATAGGTGAGGAGGAGCAGAATGGAGGCATGATCTGATTTGCTGAAAGGAGGGTGGGGGAGGGCCTTGTAGGTCTTCTAGCCCTCCCGGGAAGAGAGAGTAGCAATGATCCAGAGTATTTGATGAGCGAGTAACATAGGAGATGTGTTGATAGAAATTTTTGGTAGTGTTTTCCTAATATTTTCTTTCATAAATTCCTTAGCTACAATAAATGCGGCCTCGGTAAATTGTGGTTTTCTACAACGTCCAATGTAGTTCCTTGAGAGCCGTCACATTGTTGGCTTGGGGGGAATATATATGACAGTGACAATGACCAAAGAAAGTTTCCACAATTCATCTCATGAAACAAACCCTTTGTTCCGCTCTGCACAATGGACAGAGAACCCCGCGAGCTGAATGGATGAAGACAATATATTCAGGAGTATGTTACATACAGTCCCTGATGTTTAACTGGAAGGAGATCCCCGCCCTGAGCCCAATTACTTGATTGTCCATGTTACATTCCCCAGAAGGAAAACCAAAAAAAAAATGGCGCTTAAGCAGAAGAGGGAACTGACAAAGAGTCTATGACCCAACAAGCAAAATGAAACAGGTGGGGCTTTAGTGTCCACTGAAAGTCGACAACAATGAAACCATAAAAGACACCCACCATGGGCGCCCATTTAATTTGCACAAAAAGAGGCAAAAAAAAGAAAAACCCACACCAAACTTAAAGACAGGAAATAAACCACAAAGGTGGAGCAAAACAGAAACGGGGAAGATCAGATAAAGGATTGTTTTTCTGGAAATGAACATAGCGAGAGACAACTGAAGGTGTTGACCTTCCACAGATATCAAGACCCCTGGAGCACTGGGCCAGCTGCTCTTTAATAGCACCTGGGCCAGCACAGGTGAAACACCTACTGACCAATGAGGTGACACCAAACGTGTATGCTGAAGTCAAACAGCACGCACAGACAGACAGACAGACAGACAGACAGGCAGACAGACAGACAGACAGGCAGACAAGAAGAGTAGAATAGAATAGAGAAGAGAAGAAAGGGGAAGAGTAGAGAAGAGAAAGAAGAGAGAAGAAGAAGTAGAGAGAAGAAAGAAGAGAGAAAGAGAAGAAAGGGAAGAGTAGAGAAGAGAAGAAAGGGAAGAGTAGAGAAGAGAAGGGGTAGAGTAGAGAAGAGATGAAAGGGGAAGAGTAGAGAAGAGAAAGAAAGGGGTAGAGTAGAGAAGACAAGAGAGAACAGCTTACTGCTTCATTTTGAACACAACTACCCTGTAATGAAGTCTCAATGTCTGCAGGGTGAGACGCGCACGCACACACACACACACACACACACACACACACACACACACACACACACACACACACACACACACACACACACACACACACACACACACACACACACACACACACACACACACACACACACACACACACACACAGAGAGGTATTTATCTCTTTTAAAAGAGCTGTTGACTGCGACACCCTCACACACAAACAGGTCAATATGGCATCAGACAACAACAACCAGCGGGAGTGCTGTCCACCGGATCGTCCTAATTGATCCTTTAAAGAGTTATTTACGAGGGAGAGGGGGAGGGACGGAGGGCAGTTAAGTGGTCAGCAGAGTAGATATCGAAGTGGCTCTCTGCCTCTCTCTCTGTCCAACGGTATCATAGTAGTGTCTCTCTGCCCCTCTCTCTGTTCAACAGTGTCATAGTATTGTCTCTCTGCCTCTCTCTCTGTCCAACAGTATCATAGTAGTGTCTCTCTGCCTCTCTCTCTGTCCAACGGTATCATAGTAGTGTCTCTCTGCCTCTCTCTCTGTTCAACAGTGTCATAGTATTGTCTCTCTGCCTCTCTCTCTGTCCAACAGTATCATAGTAGTGTCTCTCTGCCTCTCTCTCTGTCCAACAGTATCATAGTAGTGTCTCTCTGCCCCTCTCTCTGTCCAACAGTATCATGGTAGTGTCTCTCTGCCTCCTCTGTCCAACAGTATCATAGTAGTGTCTCTGCCCCTCCTCTCTGTCCAACAGTATCATAGTAGTGTCTCTCTGCCTCTCTCTCTGTCCAACAGTATCATAGTAGTGTCTCTCTGCCCCTCTCTCTGTCCAACAGTATCATGGAAGTGTCTCTCTGCCTCTCTCTCTTCCAACAGTATCATAGTAGTGTCTCTCTGCCTCTCTCTCTCTTTCCAACAGTATCATAGTAGTGTCTCTCTGCCTCTCTCTCTCTGTCCAACAGCATCATAGTAGTGTCTCTCTGTCCAACAGTATCATAGTAGTGTCTCTCTGCCCCTCTCTCTGTCCAACAGTATCATAGTAGTGTCTCTCTGCCTCTCTCTCTCTTTCCAACAGTATCATGGAAGTGTCTCTCTGCCTCTCTCTCTGTCCAACAGTATCATAGTAGTGTCTCTCTGCCTCTCTCTCTCTGTCCAACAGTATCATAGTAGTGTCTCTCTGCCTCTCTCTCTCTGTCCAACAGTATCATAGTAGTGTCTCTCTGCCTCTCTCTCTGTCCAACAGTATCATAGTAGTGTCTCTCTGCCTCTCTCTCTGTCCAACAGTATCATAGTAGTGTCTCTCTGCCTCTCTCTCTCTGTCCAACAGTATCATAGTAGTGTCTCTCTGCCTCTCTCTCTGTCCAACAGTATCATAGTAGTGTCTCTCTGTCCAACAGTATCATAGTAGTGTCTCTCTGCCTCTCTCTCTGTCCAACAGTATCATAGTAGTGTCTCTCTGCCCCTCTCTCTGTCCAACAGTATCATAGTAGTGTCTCTCTGCCTCTCTCTCTGTCCAACAGTATCATAGTAGTGTCTCTCTGCCCCTCTCTCTGTCCAACAGTATCATAGTAGTGTCTCTCTGCCTCTCTCTCTCTGTCCAACAGTATCATAGTAGTGTATCTCTGTCCAACAGCATCATAGTAGCGTCTCTCTGTCCAACAGTATCATAGTAGTGTCTCTCTGTCCAACAGTATCATAGTAGTGTCTCTCTGTCCAACAGTATCATAGTAGTGTCTCTCTGCCTCTCTCTCTGTCCAACAGTATCATAGTAGTGTCTCTCTGCCTCTCTCTCTGTCCAACAGCATCATAGTAGTGTCTCTCTGCCTCTCTCTCTGTCCAACAGTATCGTAGTGTTAACACCAGTATCATATAATTAACCCCAGGAGAAATAGCACAGTTCAGTGATGTGATTTATGCATACAGAACATAAAATCATGGTTAAAGGGATTTTATGCAGATATACATCATGGATAAAGGGATTGTATCTGCCTGACCACTCTGCTTGACCCTGACCCTGACCCTGCCTACCTGACCACTCTAATTGACCCTGACCCTGCCTACCTGACCTCTCCGCTTGTCCCTGACCCTGACCCTGCCTGCCGATCTGTTTCTGTGCCCCCCTCTGGATTACCGCCTCTGCCTGACCCTGACCCTGACTCTGAGCCTGCTTGCCGCCCGGTCGTTGCCCCACCTCTGGATTACCAACCTCTGCCTGACCCTGACCCTGACCCTGACTCTGAGCCTGCTTGCCGCCCGGTCGTTGCCCCCCTCTAGTTACCGACCTCTGCCTGTCCTGTGCCTGCTCCTGTTTGAATATTAAACTATTGTTTATTCGACATGATCTGCATCTGGGTCCTACTTTCACACCCGATAGTGAACTGGCCATGACTGACTCATTTCATACCTGATAACTACAGAGCCTGGCAGTATCAACGGACTGTAGTACTGCCAGAGAGACATGCCAGATGGTTGGGGTAATTCAACAGAGTCTGCTAGTATCAACAGACTGTAGTAGTGCCAGAGAGACATGCCAGATGGTTGGGGTAATTCAACAGAGTCTGCCAGTATCAACAGACTGTAGTAGTGCCTGAGAGACATGCCAGATGGTTGGGGTAATTCAACAGAGTCTGCCTGTATCAACAGACCGTAGTAGTGTCAGAGAGACAGGCCAGATGGTTGGGGTAATTCAACAGAGTCTGCCAGTATCAACAGACTGTAGTAGTGCCAGAGAGACATGCCAGATGGTTGGGGTAATTCAACAGAGTCTGCTAGTATCAACAGACTGTAGTAGTGCCAGAGAGACAGGCCAGATGGTTGGGGTAATTCAACAGAGTCTGCTAGTATCAACAGACTGTAGTAGTGTCTGAGAGACATGCCAGATGGTTGGGGTAATTCAACAGTCTGCCAGTATCAACAGACTGTAGTAGTGCCAGAGAGACAGGCCAGATGGTTGGGGTAATTCAACAGTCTGCCAGTATCAACAGACTGTAGTAGTGCCAGAGAGACAGGCCAGATGGTTAGGGTAATTCAACAGTCTGCCAGTATCAACAGACTGTAGTAGTGCCAGAGACATGCCAGATGGTTGGGGTAATTCAACAGAGTCTGCCAGTATCAACAGACTGTAGTAGTGCCAGAGAGACAGGCCAGATGGTGGGGTAATTCAACAGTCTGCCAGTATCAACAGACTGTATTAGTGTCTGAGAGACAGGCCAGATGGTTGGGGTAATTCAACAGTCTGCCAGTATCAACAGACTGTAGTAGTGTCAGAGAGACAGGCCAGATGGTTGGGGTAATTCAACAGAGTCTGCCAGTATCAACAGACTGTAGTAGTGCCTGAGAGACAGGCCAGATGGTTGGGGTAATTCAACAGAGTCTGCTAGTATCAACAGACTGTAGTAGTGCCAGAGAGACAGGCCAGATGGTTGGGGTAATTCAACAGAGTCTGCCAGTATCAACAGACTGTAGTAGTGCCAGAGAGACATGCCAGATGGTTGGGGTAATTCAACAGAGTCTGCCAGTATCAACAGACCGTAGTAGTGCCAGAGAGACAGGCCAGATGGTTGGGGTAATTCAACAGTCTGCTAGTATCAACAGACTGTAGTAGTGCCAGAGAGACAGGCCAGATGGTTGGGGTAATTCAACAGAGTCTGCCAGTATCAACAGACTGTAGTAGTGTCAGAGAGACAGGCCAGATGGTTGGGGTAATTCAACAGAGTCTGCCAGTATCAACAGACTGTAGTAGTGCCAGAGAGACTGGCCAGATGGTTGGGGTAATTCAACAGAGTCTGCTAGTACCAACAGACTGTAGTAGTGTCAGAGAGACAGGCCAGATGGTTGGGGTAATTCAACAGAGTCTGCTAGTATCAACAGACTGTAGTAGTGTCAGAGACAGGCCAGATGGTTGGGGTAATTCAACAGTCTGCCAGTATCAACAGACTGTAAGTAGTGCCAGAGAGACAGGCCAGATGGTTGGGGTAATTCAACAGTCTGCCAGTATCAACAGACTGTAGTAGTGCCAGAGGCAGGCCAGATGGTTGGGGTAATTCAACAGAGTCTGCCAGTATCAACAGACTGTAGTAGTGCCAGAGAGACAGGCCAGATGGTTGGGGTAATTCAACAGGTCTGCCAGTATCAACAGACTGTAGTAGTGCCAGAGAGACAGGCCAGATGGTTGGGGTAATTCAACAGTCTGCCAGTATCAACAGACTGTAGTAGTGCCAGAGAGACAGGCCAGATGGTTGGGGTAATTCAACAGTCTGCCAGTATCAACAGACTGTAGTAGTACCAGAGAGACAGGCCAGATGGTTGGGGTAATTCAACAGTCTGCCAGTATCAACAGACTGTAGTAGTGTCTGAGAGACAGGCCAGATGGTTGGGGTAATTCAACAGAGTCTGCCAGTATCAACAGACTGTAGTAGTGCCAGAGAGACAGGCCAGATGGTTGGGGTAATTCAACAGAGTCTGCCAGTATCAACAGACTGTAGTAGTGTCAGAGAGACATGCCAGATGGTTGGGGTAATTCAACAGAGTCTGCTAGTATCAACAGACCGTAGTCGTGCCAGAGAGACAGGCCAGATGGTTGGGGTAATTCAACAGAGTCTGCCAGTATCAACAGACTGTAGTAGTGCCAGAGAGACAGGCCAGATGGTTGGGGTAATTCAACAGAGTCCGCTAGTATCAACAGACTGTAGTAGTGTCTGAGAGACAGGCCAGATGGTTGGGGTAATTCAACAGAGTCTGCCAGTATCAACGGACTGTAGTACTGCCAGAGAGACATGCCAGATGGTTGGGGTAATTCAACAGAGTCTGCCAGTATCAACAGACTGTAGTAGTGCCAGAGAGACAGGCCAGATGGTTGGGGTAATTCAACAGAGTCTGCCAGTATCAACAGACTGTAGTAGTGTCTGAGAGGCAGGCCAGATGGTTGGGGTAATTCAACAGTCTGCCAGTATCAACAGACTGTAGTAGTGCCAGAGAGACAGGCCAGATGGTTGGGGTAATTCAACAGTCTGCCAGTATCAACAGACTGTAGTAGTGCCAGAGAGACAGGCCAGATGGTTGGGGTAATTCAACAGTCTGCCAGTATCAACAGACTGTAGTAGTGTCTGAGAGGCAGGCCAGATGGTTGGGGTAATTCAACAGAGTCTGCTAGTATCAACAGACTGTAGTAGTGTCAGAGAGACAGGCCAGATGGTTGGGGTAATTGAACAGAGTCTGCCTGTATCAACAGACTGTAGTAGTGCCAGAGAGACAGGCCAGATGGTTGGGGTAATTCAACAGAGTCTGCCAGTATCAACAGACTGTAGTTGTGCCAGAGAGACAGGCCAGATGGTTGGGGTAATTCAACAGAGTCTGCCAGTATCAACAGACTGTAGTAGTGCCAGAGAGACAGGCCAAACCATAATAACATACTATTAGAAAGGTGCTACCTCTCTACCAAACAGCACTGCTACTACAGACGGACCTCTACTCCCCCTCTCATCCTCCCGTCCTCTCATCCTGTCTTCTCTTCCTCTTCCTCACCTCTGATCCTCTGTTCTGCTCTGATCCTCTGTTCTGTTCTGATTCTCTGATCCTCTGTTCTGCTCTGATCCTCTGTTCTGCTCTGATCTTCTGATTCTCTGACCCTCTGTTCTGCTCTGATCCTCTGTTCTGCTCTGATCCTCTGACCCTCTGTTCTGCTCTGATCCTCTGATCCTCTGTTCTGCTCTGATCCTCTGATCCTCTGTTCTGCTCTGATCGTCTGTTCTGCTCTGATCCTCTGTTCTGCTCTGATTCTCTGATTGTCTGTTCTGCTCTGATCCTCTGTTCTGCTCTGATACTTTAATCCTCTGTTCTGCTCTGATCCTCTGTTCTGCTCTGACCCTCTGTTCTGCTCTGATCCTCTGACCCTCTGTTCTGCTCTGATCCTCTGATCCTCTGTTCTGCTCTGATCCTCTAATCCTCTGTTCTGCTCTGATCCTCTGATCCTCGGATCCTCGGATCCTCTGTTCTGCTCTGATCCTCTGTTCTGCTCTGATCCTCTGTTCTGCTCTGATCCTCTGTTCTGCTCTGATCCTCTGTTCTGCTCTGATCCTCTGATCCTCTGTTCTGTTCTGATCCTCTGTTCTGCTCTGATTCTCTGTTCTGCTCTGATCCTCTGATTCTCTGTTCTGCTCTGATCCTCTGTTCTGATCCTCTGATCCTCTGGTCCTCTGTTCTGCTCTGATCCTCTGTTCTGCTCTGATCCTCTGATCCTCTGTTCTGCTCTGACCCTCTGTTCTGCTCTGATCCTCTGTTCTGTTCTGATTCTCTGTTCTGCTCTGATCCTCTGATTCTCTGTTCTGCTCTGATTCTCTGTTCTGCTCTGATCCTCTGATCCTCTGTTCTGCTCTGATCCTCTGATCTTCTGTTCTGCTCTGACCCTCTGTTCTGCTCTGATCCTCTGATCCTCGGATCCTCTGTTCTGTTCTGATTCTCTGTTCTGCTCTGATCCTCTGTTCTGCTCTGATTCTCTGTTCTGTTCTGATTCTCTGTTCTGCTCTGATCCTCTGATCCTCTGTTCTGTTCTGATCCTCTGTTCTGCTCTGATCCTCTGTTCTGCTCTGATCCTCTGATCCTCTGTTCTGCTCTGATCCTCTGATCCTCTCTTCTGCTCTGATCCTCTGTTCTGCTCTGATCCTCTGTTCTGCTCTGATCCTCTGTTCTGCTCTGATCCTCTGTTCTGCTCTGATCCTCTGTTCTGCTCTGATCCTCTGTTCTGCTCTGATCCTCTGTTCTGCTCTGATCCTCTGTTCAGCTCTGATTCTCTGTTCTGCTCTGATCCTCTGTTCTGCTCTGATCCTCTGATCCTCTGTTCTGCTCTGATCCTCTGTTCTGCTCTGATCCTCTGTTCTGCTCTGATCCTCTGTTCTGCTCTGATCCTCTGATCCTCTGTTCTGCTCTGATCCTCTGTTCTGCTCTGATCCTCCGCTCTGCAGCTGAATGTGTTTTAGTAGCACTGTTTGGACCGCTGCATCTCCTCCTAAACCACCAGACTACTCTATCCCCCATTCCTCTCTTCCCTTCTCTCCTCTCCTCTCCTCTCATCTCCTCTCCCATACTTTTTCTTGAATTTGTTTCAGCTATGTTCATTATTTCACTGTTCAGTAGACTATATACCATGACCGAGCAGCATAGGAGACATGCACGTTTCAGTGCAAAAACTGTGGGAGGAAGAGGTACCACCTCTGTCCAAAATGGCACCCTATTCCCTATATAGTGCACTACTCTTGACAAGAGATCTATGGGTCCTGGTCAAAAGTAGTTCAGGACATAGGTAATAGGGTGCAATTTGGGATGCAGAACACAGTACAGTAATGTAGTGCACTATATAGGGAATAGGGCTCTGGTCTATAGTAGTGCCACTATATAGGGAATAGGGCTCTGGTCAAAAGTAGTGCCACTATATAGGGAATAGGGCTCTGGTCTATAGTAGTGAACTATATAGGGAATAGGACTCTGGTCAATAGTAGTACCACTATATAGGGAATAGGGCTCTGGTCTATAGTAGTGCACTATATAGGGAATAGGGC
>NW_027016484.1:0-9858 GCF_036934945.1 Oncorhynchus masou masou
TATAGCACTGTGCCAGGGGATGGTCTGGTTAATATAGCACTGTGCCAGGGGATGGTCTGTGTTAATATAGCACTGTGCCAGGGGATGGTCTGGTTAATATAGCACTGTGCCAGGGGATGGTCTGGTTAATATAGCACTGTGCCAGGGGATGGTCTGGTTAATATAGCACTGTGCCAGGGGAAGGTCTGTGTTTTTAAGGAGCTTTGTAACGGCGTTCTTCGTTTGTCGCAAGAAAGTTGGACCGAAATGCAGCGTGTTGGTTACTCATGTTTTTTAATGAAACAAAATGACGATTACATAAAAATACTGAGACAAATACAAAAACAACAAAACGGAACGTGAAACCTAAATACAGCCTATCTGGTGAAACTACACAGAGACAGGAACAGTCACCCACGAAATACACAGTGAAACCCAGGCTACCTAAATACGGTTCCCCATCAGAGACAACAAGAATCACCTGACTCTGATTGAGAACCGCCTCAGGCAGCCAAACCTCAACTAAACACACCCCTAATCAACCACAATCCCAATGCCTACAAAAACCCCAATACAACAACACAATAACATAAACCCATGTCACACCCTGGCCTGACCAACTAATTATCTAAAACACAAAATACTAAGAGCAAGGCGTGACAAGCTTATTTTTAACTATTTTCATTTTTTTACATCCAGAGAGTATTGTAATGACCTCTGAACAGAGGGAGGGGTTTCAAAGACCTCTGCCTTGGGAGGGGTAGCATGTTTGATTCTCCTGCTATTTTTTACAAGGGCTTTGACATCTCTCAGTTCACACCTGCTAATTATTTGTGGAGGGTAGGATCCTGTATATGTCCTGGTGACATAGTGTTGTAGAGGGTAGTATCCTGTATATGTCCTGGTGACATAGTGTTGTAGAGGGTAGTATCCTGTATATATCCTGGTGACATAGTGTTGTAGAGGGTAGTATCCTGTATATGTCCTGGTGACATAGTGTTGTAGAGGGTAGTATCCTGTGTATGTCCTGGTGACATAGTGTTGTAGAGGGTAGTATCCTGTATATGTCCTGGTGACATAGTGTTGTAGAGGGTAGTATCCTGTATATGTCCTGGTGACATAGTGTTGTGGAGGGTATTATCCTGTATATGTCCTGGTGACATAGTGTTGTGGAGGGTATTATCCTGTATATGTCCTGGTGACATAGTGTTGTAGAGGGTAGTATCCTGTATATGTCCTGGTGACATAGTGAAGGTTATGTTGTGGGGGGTAGTATCCTGTATACTCCTGGTGACATAGCGTTGTAGAGGGTAATTATCCTGTATATGTCCTGGTGACATAGTGAAGGTTATGTTGTGGAGGGTAGTATCCTGTATCCTGGTGACATAGTGAAGGTTATGATGTGGAGAAAGTAGTATCCATATGTCCTGGTGACATAGTGTTGTAGAGGGTAGTATTTGTATGTATCCTGGTGACATAGTGAAGGTTATGTTGTGGAGGGTAGTATCCTGTGTATGTCTGGTGACATAGTGTTGTGAGTATCCTGTATGTCCTGGTGACATAGTGTTGGAGGTAGTATCCTGTATATGTCCTGAGTGACATAGTGAAGGTTGTGTGGAGGGGTAGTATCCTGTATATGTCCTGGTGACATAGTGTTTTGTTCGAGGGTAGTATCCTGTATATGTCCTGGTGACATAGTGTTGTAGAGGGTAGTATCCTGTATATGTCCTGGTGACATAGTGAAGGTTATGTTATGTGGAGTGGTAGTGTCCTGTATATGTCCTGGTGACATAGTGTTGTGGAGGTAGTATCTCTATATGTCCTTGTGACATAGTGTTGTGGAGGGTAGTATCCTGTATATGTCCTGGTGACATAGTAAAAGTTATGTTGTGGAGGGTAGTATCCTGTATATATCCTGGTGACATAGTGTTGTAGAGGGTAGTATCCTGTATATATCCTGGTGACATAGTGAAGGTTATTTTTGTGGGGGTAGTATCTTGTATATGTCTGTTGACATAGTGAAGGTTATGATGTGAAGGTAGTATCCTGTATAGTGACAAGTGTTTATGATGTGAAGGGTAGTATCCTGTATATGTCCTGGTGACGGTGTACATGGTGTTGTGGAGGGTAGTATCCCTTGTGACATAGTGTTGTGGAGGGTAGTATCTGTATATGTTCTGGTGACATAGTGAAGGTGTTGTAGATGGTAGTATCCTGTATATGTCCTGGTGACATAGTGTTGTAGAGGGTAGTATCCTGTATATGTCCTGGTGACATAGTGTTGTAGATGGTAGTATCCTGTATATGTCCTGGTGACATAGTGTTGTAGAGGTAGTATCCTGTATATGTCCTGGTGACATAGTGAAGGTTATGTTGTGGAGGGGTAGTATCCTGTATATGTCCTGGTGACATAGTGTTGTAGAGGGTAGTATCCCTGTATATGTCTGGTGACATAGTGTTGTAGAGGGTAGTATCCTGTATATGTCCTGGTGACATAGTGTTGTTGAGGGTAGTATCCTGTATATGTCCTGGTGACATAGTGTTGAAGGGTAGTATCCTGTATATGTCCTGGTGAGTGTTGAGTAGTATCCTGTATATGTCCTGGTGACATAGTGTTGTAGAGGGTAGTATCCTGTATATGTCCTGGTGACATAGTGTTGTAGAGGGTAGTATCCTGTATATGTCCTGGTGACATAGTGTTGTGGAGGGTAGTATCCTGTATATATCCTGGTGACATAGTGAAGGTTGTTTGTGAGTGGTAGTATATCCTTTATATGTCCTGGTGACATAGTGTTGTAGAGGGTAGTATCCTGTATATGTCCTGGTGACATAGTGAAGGTTATGTTTTAGAGTGTAGTATCCTGTATATGTCCTGGTGACATGGTAAGAGTTTGTTGTAGAGGGTAGTATCCTGTATATGTCCTGGTGACATAGTGTTGTAGAGGGTAGTATCCTGTATATGTCCTGGTGACATAGTGTTGTAGGGGTAGTATCCTGTATATGTCCTGGTGACATAGTGTTGTAGTATGTATATGTCCTGGTGACATAGTGTTGTAGAGGGTAGTATCCTGTATATGTCCTGTTGACATAGTGTTGTCACATAGTACTGTATATTTCCTGGTGACATAGTGTTGTGAGGTAGTATCCTGTATAGTGTCCTGGTGACATAGTGTAATAAGAGGGTAGTATCTGTATATGTCCTGGTGACATAGGTTATGTTGTAGAGGGTAGTGAGCGATGTCCTGGTACATAGTGTTGTAAGGGTAGTATCCTGTATATGTCCTGGTGACATATTGAAGGTTATGTTTTAGAGGGTAGTATCCTGTATATGTCCTAGTGACATGGTTTGTAGATGGTAGTATCCTGTATATGTCCTGGTGACATAGTGAAGGTTATGTTGTAGATGGTAGTATCCTGTATATGTCCTGGTGACATAGTGTTGTAGAGGGTAGTATCCTGTATATGTCCTGGTGACATAGTGAAGGTTATGTTTTTGGGAGGGTAGTATCCTTTATATGTCCTGGTGACATAGTGTTGTAGAGGGTAGTATCCTGTATATGTCCTGGTGACATAGTGTTGTGGAGGGTAGTATATTGTATATGTCCTGGTGACATAGTGTTGTCAGAGGTAGTATCCTGTATATGTCCTGGTGACATAGTGTTGTAGAGGAGTAGTATCCTGTATATGTCCTGGTGACATAGTAGGTTATGTTGTAGAGGGTAGTATCCTGTATATGTCCTGGTGACATAGTGTTGTTGAGGGTAGTATCCTGTATATGTCCTGGTGACATAGTGGTTATGATGTGGAGGGTAGTATCCTGTATATGTCCTGGTGACATAGTGTTGAAGGTAGTATCCTGTGTATGTTGACATAGTGTTATAGAGGAGTATTATCCTGTATATGTCCTGGTGACATAGTGTTGTTGGAGGGTAGTATCCTATTGTATGTCATAGTGACATAGTGTTGTAAGAGGGTAGTATCCTGTATATATCCTGGTTACATAGTGTTATAGAGGGCAGTATCCTTTATATGTCCTGGTGGCATGAAGTGTTGTGAAGGTAGTATCCTGTATGTATCTGGTGACATAGTGAAGGTTATGTTGTGGAGGGTAGTATACTGCATATGTCTTGAGTGACATAGTGTTGTAGAGGTAGGTTATGTTGGGGACATAGGTTGATATCCTGCATATGTCCTGGTGACATAGTAGGAGTAGTATCCTGTATATGTCCTGGTGACATAGTGTTGTAGAGGGTAGTATCCTGTATATGTCCCGGTGGCACTTAGTGTTGTAGAGGGCAATACTGTATATGTCCTGGTGACATAGTGTTGTGGAGGGTAGTATCCTGTATATGTCCTGGTGACTTCGGGTAGTATATTGTATAGGTTACATGTTGTGGAGGGTAGTATCACTGTATATGTCCTGGTGACATTGTGTTGTAGAAAGGGTATTATCCTGTATATATCCCTGGTGACATAGTGAATCTCCTGGTTATGTTGTAGAGGTAGTATCCTGTATATGTCTGGTGACATAGTGTTGTGGAAGGTTATGTTGTTGGAGGGTAGTATTCTGTATAAGTCCTGGTGACATAGTGAAGGTTATGTTGTAGAGGGTAGTATCATGTATATGTCCTGGTGACATGAAGTGTTGTAGAGGGTAGTATCCTGTATATGTCCTGAGTGACATAGTGAAGGTTATGTTGTAGAGGGTAGTATCCTGTATATGTTCTGAGTGACATATTAGTGTTGTAGAGGGTATTATCCTGTATATGTCCTGGTGATAGTGTTGTGGATGGTAGTATCCTGTATATGTCCTGGTGACATAGTGAAGGTTATGTTGTGGAGAGGTAGTTTCTGTATATGTCCTGGTGACATAGTGTTGTAGAGGGTAGTATCCTGTATATATCCTGGTGACATAGTGTTGTAGAGGGTAGTATCCTGTATATGTCCTATATATATATTATGTTGTGGAGCAGTATCCTTTTGTCCTTGTGACATAGTGTCGCGACTTACAAGTCGGCTGGTGACATAGTGTTGTAGAGGAGTAGTATCCTGTATATGTCCTGGTGCCCCAGTGGGTAGTATCCTGTATATGTCCTGGTGACATAGTGGCGTTGTAAGGGTGAAGTATGCTCTACCCGACTGTGCCAGAAGGTAGTATCCTGTATATGTCCTGGTGACATAGTGTTTGTGGAGGGGTAGTATCTGTATATGTCCTGGTGACATAGTGTTTGTAGAGGGTGGTATCCTGTATATGTCCTGGTGACATAGTGTTGTAGTGGGTAGTATCCTGTATATATCCTGGTGACATGGTGTTTGTAGGGTAGTATCCTGTATATGTCTAGTGACTATAGTAAGAAGGTTATGGTATGGAGGAGGTAGTATCCCTGTATATATCCTGTTGACATAGTGAAGAGTTATTTTTTGTGGGGAGGTAAATATCTTGTATATGTCCTGTTGTCATAGTGAAGGTTAGATATGAAGGAGTAGTATCCTGTATATGTCCTGGTGACATAGTGTTGTAGAGGAATGTATTATCCTCTATATGTCCTTGTGACATAGTGTTGTGGAGGAGTAGTATCCTGTATATGTCCTGGTGACATAGTGAAGGGGTTATGTTGAAGGGTAGTATCCTGTATATGTCCTGGTGACATAGGTGTTGTAGAGGGTAGTATCCTGTATATGTCCTGGTGACATAGTGTTGTAGAGGGTAGTATCCTGTATATGTCCTGGTGACATAGTGTTGTAGAGGGTAGTATCCTGTATATGTCCTGGTGACATAGTGTTGTGGAGGGTAGTATCCTGTATATGTCCTAGTGACATAGTGTTGTGGAGGGTAGTATCCTGTATATAGTCCTAGTTGACATAGTGATTTGATGTAGAGGTAGTATCATGTATATGTCCTGGTGACATAGTGTTGTAGAGTAGCTATCCTGTATATGTCCTGGTGACATAGTGTTGTAGAGAGGTAGTATCCTGCTATATATCCTGGTGACATAGTGTATGTAGAGGTAGTATCCTGTATATGTCACTGTTGACATAGTAAGATTATGTGCAGAGTGGTATACTGTATAGTCCTGGTGACAGTAGATGCTATGTGGAGGATAGTATCCTGTATATGTCCTGGTGACATAGTGAAGGTTATGTTGTAGAGGGTAGTATCCTGTATATGTCCTGGTGACATAGTTATGTTGTAGAGGGTAGTATCCTGTATATGTCCTGTGTGACATAGTGTTGTAGAGGGTAGTATCCTGTATATGTCCTGGTGACATAGTGTTGTAGAGGGTAGTATCCTGTATATGTCCTGGTGACATAGTGTTGTAGAGGGTAGTATCCTGTATATGTCCTGGTGACATAGTGTTGTATGAGAGGTAGTATCCTGTATATGTCCTGGTGACATAGTGTTGTAGAGGGTAGTATCCTGTATATGTCCTGGTGACATAGTGTTGTAGAGGGTAGTATCCTCTGTATATGTCCTGGTGACATAGTGTTGTGGAGGGTAGTATCCTGTATATGTCCTGGTGACATAGTGAAGGTTATGTTGTAGAGGGTAGTATCACTGTATATGTCCTGGTGACATAGTGAAGGTTATTTGTAGAGGGTAGTATCACTTGTATATGTCCTGGTGACATAGTGAAGTTATGTGTGGAGGGTAGTATCCTGTATATGTCCTGGTGACATAGTGTTTGTAGAGGGTAGTATCCTGTATATGTCCTGGTGACATAGTGGAAGGTTATGTTGTGGAGGGTAGTATCCTGTATATGTCCTGGTGACATAGTGAGTTTTGTGGAGGGTAGTATCCTGTATATGTCCTGGTGACATAGTGAAGTTTATGTTGTAGAGGGTAGTATCCTGTATATGTCCTGGTGACATAGTGTTGTAGAGGGTAGTATCCTGTATATGTCCTGGTGACATAGTGTTGTAGAGGGTAGTATCCTGTATATGTCCTGGTGACATAGTGTTGTAGAGGGTAGTATCCTGTATATGTCCTGGTGACATAGTGTTGTAGAGGGTAGTATCCTGTATATGTCCTGGTGACATAAAGTTGTTGTAGAGGGTAGTATCCTGTATATGTCCCTGGTGACATAGTGTTGTCAGAGGGTAGTATCCTGTATATGTCCTGGTGACATAGTGAAAGATTATGATGTGGAAGGTGTGTCTATGTGTCCCTGGTGACATAGTGTTGTCGAGGTAGTATCCTGTGTCCTGGTGACATAGTGTTGTCGAGGTAGTATCCTGTATATATCCTGAGTGACAGTTGTTGTATAAGAATTGGTATCCTGTATATGTCCTGGTGAGCATAGTGAAGAGGTTATGTTGTGGAGGGTAGTATCCTATATATGTCCTGGTGACAGTGAAGGTTATGATGTGGAGGGTAGTATCCTGTATATGTCCTGGTGACAGTAGTTTGTTGTATCCTATCCTGTATATGTCCTGGTGACATAGAAGTTATGTTGTGAGGGTAGTATCTGTATATGTCCTGGTGACATAGTGAAGGTTATGTTGTAGGGTAGTATCCTGTATATGTCCTGGTTACATAGTGTGTTGTGGAGGAGGCAATATCCTGTTGTCCTGGTGACATAGTGTTATGAAAGGTAGTATCCTGTATATGTCCTGAGTGACATAGTGTTATGTTGTGGGGGTAGTATCCTGTATATGTCTTGGTGACATAGTGTTGTTGAAGGTTGATATCTGTATATGTCCTGAGTGACAGTGTTGTGAAGGTAGTATCCTGTGTATGTCCTGGTGACATAGTGTTGTAGAGGTAGTATCCTGTATATGTCCTGGTGACATAGTGACATAGTGAAGGTTATGATGTGGAGGTAGTATCCTGTATATGTTCTGGTGACATAGTGTTGTAGAGAAAGTGTTGTAGTATCCTGTATATGTCCTGGTGACATAGTGTATGTTGTGGAGGGTAGTATCCTGTATATGTCCTGGTGACATAGTGTTGTAGATGGTATTATCCTGTATATGTCCTGGTGACATAGTGTTGTAGAGGGTAGTATCCTGTATGTCCTGGTGACATAGTGTTGTAGGGGTAGTATCCTATATATGTCCTGGTGACATAGTGTTGTAGAAAGGAGTAGTATCCTGTATATGTCCTGGTGACATAAGTGTTGGAGGGTAGTGGTATCCTGTATATGTATCCTGGTGACATAGTGTTGTAAGGGTAGTATCCTGTATATGTCCTGGTGACATAGTGTTGTAGAGGGTAGTATCCTGTATATGTCCTGAAGTGACATAGTGTTGTAGAGGTAGTATCCTGTATATGTCCTGGTGACATAGTGTTGTAGGGGGTAGTATCCTGTATATGTCCTGGTGACATAGTGTTGACATAGTGTTAGAGGGTAGTATCCTGTATGTCCTGGTGACATAGTGAAGGTTATGTTGAGGGTAGTATCCTGTATATGTCCTGGTGACATAGTGTTGTAAGAGGTAGTATCCTGTATATGTCCTGTTGTCATAGTGTTGTAGGGTAGTAGTATCCTGTATATGTCCTGGTGACATAGTGTTGTAGAGAAGGAGGTAGTATCCTGTATATGTCCTGGTGACATAGTGTTATGATGTGGAGGGTAGTGTCCTGTATGTCCTGGTGACATAGTGTTTTGTAGAGGGTAGTATCCTGTATATGTCCTAGGGTAGTATCCTGTATATGTCCTGGTGACATATCCTGTATATGTCCTGGTGACATAGTGTTGTGGGAGTAGTATCCTGTATATGTCCTGGTGACATATCCTGTGTTGTATTTATACACAGGTTATGTAGGGAAATATATCCTGTAATATATGTCCTGGTGACATAGTGTTGTAGTGATGGTAGTATCCTGTATATGTATCTGGTGACATAGTGTTGTAGGAGTAGTATCCTGTATATGTCCTGGTGACATAGTGTTGTAGGGTAGTATCCTGTATAGTGACATAGTGTTGTAGAAGGTAGTATCCTGTATATGTCCTGGTGACATAGTGTTGTAGAGGTAGTATCCTGTATATGTCCTGGTGACATAGTGTTGTAGGGGTAGTATCCTGTATATGTCCTGGTGACATAGTGTTGTAGAGGGTAGTATCCTGTATATGTCCTGGTGACATAGTGTTGTAGAGGGTAGTATCCTGTATATGTCCTGGTGACATAGTGTTGTGAGTATCCTGGTTATGTTGTAGAGGTAGTATCCTGTATATGTCCTGGTGACATAGTGTTGTTGTGGAGGGTAGTATCCTGTATATGTCCTGGTGACATAGTGTTATGATGTGGAGGAGGGTAGTATCCTGTATATGTCCTGAGTGACAGTGAAGGTTATGTGGAGGAGTGTATCCTGTATATGTCCTGAGTGACATAGTGAAGTTTGTTGTAGAGGTAGTATCCTGTATATGTCTAGTGACATAGTTATGTTGTAGAGGTAGTATCCTGTATATGTCCCTGAGTGACATAGTGAAGGTTATGTTGTAGGGCAATATCCTTTATATGTCCTGGTGGCATAGTGTTGTAGAGGGTAGTATCCTGTATATGTCCTGGTGACATGAAGGTTATGTTGTGGAGGGTGTTGACATAGTGAGGGTTATGTTGTAGGTTGATATCCTGTATATGTCCTGGTGACATAGTGAAGGTTATGTTGAAGAGGGGTAGTATCCTGCATATGTCCTTTGTATGTCCTGGACATAGTGTTGATGTGGAAGGTAGTATCCTGTATATGTCCTGGTGACATAGTGAAGGTTATGTTGTAGATGGTAGTATCCTGTATATGTCTGTTGACATGGTATTGTAGAGGGTAGTATCCTGTATATGTCCTGGTGACATAGTGAAGGTTATGTTGTGAGAGGGTAGTATCCTGTATATGTCCCTGGTGACATAGTGTTGTAGAGGGCAGTATCTTTGTATGTCCTG
>NW_027016485.1:0-9858 GCF_036934945.1 Oncorhynchus masou masou
CCCTTCTGAAAAAACCTACACTCGATCCCTCCGATGTCAACAACTACAGACCAGTATCCCTTCTTTCTTTCTCTCCAAAACTCTTGAACGTGCCGTCCTTGGCCAGCTCTCCCGCTATCTCTCTCAGAATGACCTTCTTGATCCAAATCAGTCAGGTTTCAAGACTAGTCATTCAACTGAGACTGCTCTTCTCTGTATCACGGAGGCGCTCCGCACTGCTAAAGCTAACTCTCTCTCCTCTGCTCTCATCCTTCTAGACCTATCGGCTGCCTTCGATACTGTGAACCATCAGATCCTCCTCTCCACCCTCTCCGAGCTGGGCATCTCCGGCGCGGCCCACGCTTGATTGCGTCCTACCTGACAGGTCGCTCCTACCAGGTGGCGTGGCGAGAATCTGTCTCCTCGCCACGCGCTCTCACCACTGGTGTCCCCCAGGGCTCTGTTCTAGGCCCTCTCCTATTCTCGCTATACACCAAGTCACTTGGCTCTGTCATAACTCACATGGTCTCTCCTATCATTGCTATGCAGACGACACACAATTAATCTTCTCCTTTCCCCTTCTGATGACCAGGTGGCGAACCGCATCTCTGCATGTCTGGCAGACATATCAGTGTGGATGACGGATCACCACCTCAAGCTGAACCTCGGCAAGACGGAGCTGCTCTTCCTCCCGGGGAAGGACTGCCCGTTCCATGATCTCGCCATCACGGTTGACAACTCCATTGTGTCCTCCTCCCAGAGCGCTAAGAACCTTGGCGTGATCCTGGACAACACCCTGTCGTTCTCAACCAACATCATGGCGGTGGCCCGTTCCTGTAGGTTCATGCTCTACAACATCCGCAGAGTACGACCCTGCCTCACACAGGAAGCGGCGCAGGTCCTAATCCAGGCACTTGTCATCTCCCGTCTGGATTACTGCAACTCGCTGTTGGCTGGGCTCCCTGCCTGTGCCATTAAACCCCTACAACTCATCCAGAACGCCGCAGCCCGTCTGGTGTTCAACCTTCCCAAGTTCTCTCACGTCACCCCGCTCCTCCGCTCTCTCCACTGGCTTCCAGTTGAAGCTCGCATCCGCTACAAGACCATGGTGCTTGCCTACGGAGCTGTGAGGGGAACGGCACCGCAGTACCTCCAGGCTCTGATCAGGCCCTACACCCAAGCAAGGGCACTGCGTTCATCCACCTCTGGCCTGCTCGCCTCCCTACCATTGAGGAAGTACAGTTCCCGCTCAGCCCAGTCAAAACTGTTCGCTGCTCTGGCCCCCAATGGTGGAACAAACTCCCTCACGACGCCAGGACAGCGGAGTCAATCACCACCTTCCGGAGACACCTGAAACCCCACCTCTTCAAGGAATACCTAGGATAGGATAAGTAATCCTTCTCACCACCCCCCTTAATGATTTAGATGCACTATTGTAAAGTGGCTGTTCCACTGGATGTCAGAAGGTGAATTCACCAATTTGTAAGTCGCTTCTGGATAAGAGCGTCTGCTAAATGACTTAAATGTAAATATCAATAATGGGACAGTAATTATATGGATAGTTTCTTGCATTGTTGGTATCCTAATACAGTTGGGCAAAAAAGTATTTAGTCAGCCACCAATTGTGCAAGTTCTCCCACTTAAAAAGATGAGAGAGGCCTGTAATTTTCATCATAGGTACACTTCAACTATGACAGACAAAATGAGAAAAAAAATCCAGAAAATCACATTGTAGGAATTTTAATGCATTTATTTGCAAATGATGGTGGAAAATAACATCCATATCTAAAATGGACATCAAATGGAACTGTTTTCAAAATCAAGTTCTCACTTCCTGTTTGGATTTCTTCTCAGGTTTTTGTCTAGGACGCAGTTTACTCTGGGCACTCCTTTCATCCAAAAGTGAAAATGCTGCCTCCTATGTTCCCTTATCATTGTCGACTTTCTCTGCACCCTTCTGAATAGGAATTCCGGAAGTACTTCCATACTTATTATTGGCACTGAAACTATACTTACTGTGTACTTGATCACTAACAAACAGAGTTTCAAGAAAAAAACTAAAACAATGCTTCAACAAAAAAGCAACTCCAAGTGTATATGAATGAATATACTAAATTACAGTGAGTGTGTTTGAGTGTAGTGATGGTGAATGAAAGAACTATGAATTTAAAGTACACTTTTTTTTTTGATTGTATATTTATAGTATAATTAAGATATAGAGTATCAGTCAAATGTTTGGACACACCTACTCATTCAAGGGTTTTTCTTTATTTGTACTATTTTCCACATTGTAGAATAATAGTGAAGACATCAAAACTATGAAATAACACATACGGAATCAATTAGTAGCCAAAAATGTGTTAGACAAATCAAAATATAATTAAGATTTTAGATTCTTCAAAATAGCCATGATGACAGCTTTGCACACAATTGGCATTCTCTCAACCAGCTTAATGAGGTAGTTTTTTTTATTTATTTTTTTACCTTTATTTAACTTTAGTAAAAAAACAGAGTTATAGTTTAATATAGTCAACTTTTAATAACAGTAATATATTTTAATGTTGGTAGTAAAGTATATTTTTTTGAGTAATCAAGGGTTTTAAAAGAAAATGTAATTTGCCTTTAAGGAAATATCAGACTCTGTCTCTGACTGCCCTTGACCAGCACAAAAACATTGTGTGGCATTCTGCATTAGGGGTGGCAGCGTAGCCTAGTGGTTATAGCATTGGACTAGTAACCAAAAGGTTGTGAGATCAAATCCCACAGCTGACAAGATACAACATCTGTTGTTCTGCCCCTGAACAAGGCAGTTTTTTAAAGAAATCAAGGGTTTTAATAGAAAAATAATTTGTTCTTAACTGACTTGCCCAGTTAAATAAAAAATAAAGGTACATTAGCATCAAATAGCCCCCGCGATATGCGACTTTTCAGAGAAGTTAGGAACCAATATACACAGGCGGTTAGGAAAGCAAAGGCTAGCTTTTTCAAACAGAGATTTGCATCCTGTAGCACAAACTCCAAAAAGTTCTCAGAGAATAATAATCATAATAACAATAAGAGCACCTCCTCTCAGCTGCCCACTGCACTGAGGCTCGGAAACATTGTCACCACCGATAAATCCATGATAATTAACATTTACAACAAACATTTTTCTATGGCAGGCCATGCTTTCCACCTGGCTACCCCTACCCTGGTCAACAGCTCTGCACACCCCACAGCAACTTGCCCAAGCCTCCCCCATTTCTCCTTCACGCAAAACCAGATAGCTGATGCTCTGAAAGAGCTGCAAAATCCGGACCCCTACAAATCAGCCGGGCTAGACACTCTGGACCCTCTCTTTCTAAAATTATCCACCGCAATTGTTGCAACCTCTATTACTAGCCTGTTCAACCTCTCATTCGTATCATCTGGGATCCCCAAATATTGGAAAGCTGCCGCAGTCATCCCCCTCTTCAAAGGGGGAGACACTCTAGACCCAAACTGTTATAGACCTATATATATCCTACCCTGCCTTTCTAAGGTCTTTCTAAGGTCTTCGAAATACAAGTTAACAAACAAAGTTAACAAACAGATCACCACGTGCAAACATTTCAAATTCCACGGTACTTTCTTCGCTATGCAATCTGGTTTCCGAGCTGGTCATAGGTGCACCTCAGCCACGCTCAAGGTCCTTAATGACATCATAACCGGCATCGATGTGCAGCTGTCTTCATCGACCTGGCCAAGTCTTTCGACTCTGTCAATCACCACATTCTTATCGGCAGACTCAACAGCCCTGGTTTCTCAAATTGACTGCCTCGCCTAGTTTACTAACTACTTCTCAGACAGTGTTCAGTGTGTCAAATCGGAGGGCTTGTTGTCCGAACCTTTGGCAGTCTATGGGGTGCCACAGAGTTCAATTCTCGGGCCAACTCTTTTCTCTGTACACATCAATGATGTCGCTCTTGCTGCTGGTGATTCTCTGATCCACCTCTATGCAGATGACCCCATTCTACATACTTCTGCCCCTTCTTTGGACACTGTGTTAACTAAACTCCAGACGAGCTTCAATGCTATACAACTCTTCTTCAGTGGCCTCCAACTGCTCTTAAATGCAAGTAAAACTAAATGTATGCTCTTCAAACGATCGCTGCACGCACCTGCCAGCCCATCCAGCACCAATACTCTGGACGGTTCTGACTTAGAATATGCGGACAACTATAAATACCTAGACTCACATTAAGCATCTCCAATCCAAAAATAAATCTAGAATCGGTTTCCTATTTCGTACCAAAGCCTTCACTCATGCCGCAAAACATACCCTCGAATAACTGACAATCCTACCGATCCTTGACTTCGGCGATCTCATTTACAAAATAGCCCCCAACACTCTCCTCATCAAACTGGATGTAGTCTATCACAGTGCCATCCATTTTATCACCAAAGCCCCATTTACTACCCACCACAGAGACCTCTATACTCTCGTTGGCTGGCTCTCACTACATATCCGTCGCCAATCCCTCTGGCTCCAGGTCATCTATAAGTCTCTGCTAGGTAAAGCCCCACCTTATCTCAGCTCACTTGTCACGATAGCAACACCCACCCATAGCACGCGCTCCAGCAGGTACGTTGCACTGGTCACCCCCAAAGCCAACACTTACTTTGGCTGTCTTTGATTCCAGTTCTCTGCTGCCAGTGACTGGAACGAATTGCAAAAATCTCTGAAGCTGGAGTCATATCTCACTCTCTAACTTTAAGCATCAGCTGTCTGAGCAGCTTACCGATCACTGTACCTGTACACAGCCAATCTGTAAATAGCTCACCCAACTACCTTGTCCCCATATTATTACTTACCCTCTTGCTCTTTTGCACCCCAGTATCTCTACTTGCACATCATCATCTGCACATCTATCACTCCAGTATTAATGCTACATTGTAATTGTTTTCACCTCTATGGCCTATTTATTGCCTATTTCCCTACACTTCTACATTTGCACACACTGTAGATAGAATTTTCTATTTTTATTTTCTTTTGTGTTATTTACGATACGTTTGTTTATGTGTAACTCTGTGTTGTTGTTTTTGTCGTACTGCTTTGCTTTATCTTGGCCAGGTCGCAGTTGTAAATGAGAACTTGTTCTCAATTGACCTTCGTGGTTAAATAAAATATCTAAAAATACACTGTATGAGCGTCACAGGCGGAACCACGAGGAAACACTTGGTGGTCACTGCTTAATTATACAGTAAATACTAAACTGATGGTGGAAAATATCTCCTGTTGTGTACGTAGTCTTTTTACACACACAGCGATCTCAAAATTCTAACAATATTCAGTGGAAGCCAGCTCTAATGACTTTCTATGTGCACTGGAAGTGCTCTTATCAAATGAAACTTCATGGGGTAAACCTTCACCGGGTAAAACTATGAAGGAAAAATGCATTAATGGTGATTTGTCAGCGACAAAAGAAATAAGAGGTGGAATTGATTGTAAACATTGGTGTACTCAAATTATTTTAGAACCTAGACACCGTGTACCATAATCAATTCTATTCCAACCCCGGTGAACTTTATTCCAAACCTGTAATTGTCACAACCCAAGTAATATCTCTATACCACGATCTAATGAATCTTATTTGGGAATGTCAACATGTGTTAATTATAGTCTTCCCGCTAGGATGTAGCTGGACAAGTGGAACATGTGATTCTGACTGGCCCGTTAAAATGAATGTGGAGCACACCACTATTCAGACAGAAACAGACGAGCACTCTCCACATCAATATGGCTCAGACACATTTGCTGATCAAATCAAATCCAATTTATTTATATAGCCCTTCTTACATCAGCTGATATCTCAAAGTGCTGTACAGAAACCCAGCCTAAAACCCCAAACTGCAAGCAATGCAGGGGTAGAAGCACGGTGGCTAGGAAAAACTCCATAGAAAGGGGAAAAACCTAGGAAGAAACCAGGCTATGAGGGGTGGCCAGTCCTCTTCTGGCTGTGCTGGGTGGGGATTATAACAGAACATGGCCAAGATGTTCAACTGTTCATAAATGACCAGCATGGTCAAATAATAATAATCACAGTAGTTGTCGAGGGTGCAGCAAGTCAGCACCTCAGGAGTAAATGTCAGTTGGCTTTTCATAGCCGATCATTAAGAGTATCTCTACCGCTCCTGCTGTCTCTAGAGAGTTGAAAACAGCAGGTCTGTGACAGGTAGCATGTCCGGTGAACAGGTCAGGGTTCCATAGCCGCAGGCAGAACAGTTGAAACTGGAGCAGCAGCACGGCCAGGTGGACTGGGGACAGCAAGGAGTCATCATGCCAGGTAGTCCTGAGGCATGGTCCTACAGCTCAGGTCCTCCGAGAGAGAGAAAGAAAGAGAGAATTAGAGAGAGCTGATCATTATTGGATCTGTGGTGATAAGACATCCCTTTATTTACCAACAAATTGGACAGGGTGCTGTGTTTTTGGGAAACTGATGTTGTGTCTTTGGCTATGCCGGATTAAGTGATATGACATGCTATTCTATAAAATCCTTTCCCCGTTATTAATATTACCTGATTGAGCTAATCTGTAAACGTAATTAACTAGAAAGTCGGGGCACCACAAAATGATATTTAGATTTAGATTGTCAGTTAAATCAGTCAGTTAGAATGTCAGTTAAATTCCTATTTACAAGGATGGCCTACTCACCTGGCCAATTGTTCACTGCCCTATGGGACTCCTAATCACAGCTGTGATACAGCCTGAATCAAACCAGGGTCTGTAGGGACACCTCTAGCATTAAGATACAGTTCCTTAGACCTCTGCGCCACTCGGGAGCCGATAGCAATTATGAATTTCAGCAAAACCCTCTGAACCATATTGACTTTTCACACTCCACTTATGGGACAATAGTATGTTTAGAAAAGCCATAGACTATTTTTTTTAGAAATCCCAATATTTTACTTATCAACAAAAAAATGGTGTATTCATCAGTGTTAAATTAACTATGGGAGTGTTGACTTTATGACACTGGAGTGTGTGCCATTTGAGAGTCAAATCGTTTAGAAATAAACACCATAACTTTTAAAACTGGAAAAGCCTATGCCCAACAATAATACACAGCCAGTGTCTCTCGGCCTGCAGACTGGTGATGTCTAAGTACCACTTACTACTGTCTCTGGAGATGGTGAATGTGCCTTAAAAGAGGCTCCAGTGTTGATTGATCCACCACTCCAGATGATCCCAATCCACTCCAGTGTTTTCCCTGGCTGCTGTCATATCCAACCTGTACCATAGTCTGTCAGGGATAGCCAGAGACTTGGCAAGATAGTTTCACTTACTCTCCAGGTGCTTTGAGTTGAGCAGGGAGGAGGTCAAATGAATGCTCTGTGTATCTGAAAAGATCAGGTAGAAGAGAGAGAGACAAAACTTAACCTGATGAAACCATCTACGTCTTTATATTAAAATAAACTCTACAAACTCATGTGCAAAAACAACCTTATTTACTAGATTTACTGGTTTTGTACGCTGTATTTGAAGAGATTAATATTACTGCACTTGTGTGGTAGTAAGGCCAGGAGAAGGAGGTATGTAAGAAAAATGTTTCTCTGTTCAATGGTCGACAGTGTGTGTCTGGTTACTGGCAGACAGAGTTTTTGCAGTGATGAAGGTTGTGTCTGTGATTGTGTGTGTGTGTGTCTGCCCTTCAGAGCTGGTCATTGATATACAGTTTATAGCAGAGGAGCTTATTTGCATATTAGAGAAGAGTCTATCTTGAGGGTCTAGGATCCAGAAAATATACATATGCTGTACAGTTTTCCATACAAGCATCACTAACTTTACAATACTTACAGTCAGAAACTAAGTGATCAACATCAGATACAACCTGTTCTACAGTGATTATGGAGGATTTCGAAGTATTTTCCCCAGGGGGACCACAGAATGAGAGAGTATTAATAAAGTAGCTATCTAGTACGTCAGGAGATAGCCAATCAAAATACCACCTACCCCACAGCAGCACGACCATAGAGTTCATGGTCAGAATTTTATAGGTCAGATAGTTAGTTAGCTCGGTGTGTCATTCACCACAGATATTTGGAACATTAACCATTCTGCAAATCTAGGTTAGCAAGAGAGAGTGTTAAAGGAGAGAGGAGGGTGCTGTGGTTGAAGGAGGGTATACATTCTCTACTTCATAATGCATCAATTTGCTGCTGTGGAAAATATACAGTGTATGAGAGGAAGAGGTAATAGGAGAGATACCTGGTGAAACCTTTAGTTCAGCTCAACATTAATGCCATTTTGACAATCATGGAGGGAAGATTTTACATGACTGAAGTGCCAATAGATTTAGGTGAAGCTGACATTTATTTGGGGATTCTACCCCTATAAAAGTAATTTGCCTGATGATGCGCGAGTGGAGAGAGTCTCATTTCATACAAGCACATTTTCGCCCACGTTCCTTCTCCTTGCCGCCTCTCCTCGATTACCCAAAACAAGAATGACCTACTTTGTGTATGTTGGCCAAATGTTGCTTTGTTATTAAATAAAATGCATTTTCACAATTCACAGGCTGTTGTTTAAGCATTGTGAACAAGTTCAACATGTAATATGCTGGGTGTGCAGGCTTTTGCTCTAGCCTTACACAAACACATCTGACAAGACAGTCAAGGCCCTTAAGCAGTGTCACCTCTAGCCTTTTGGGGTCAAAATAATATAAAGAAATACTCGAGGCACTCTTCATGAAGCATAATCAGTGTTTCTGATATAAGGACATCTCATATTAAAGCATATGGTTGTTTACCCCAGCTGTTTGCAGAGGAGGGTTAGTGAAGTGTGTCAGGGGAGTACAACAGTGTGTACATGTTCCACATCCTGTCAGAGGGGTTTTTGTACATCTCCATCACACATTCACATTACTGTACCCAGTAATACACAGCAGAGTCCTCTGCCTTCAGACAAGACAAGTCAGCAGCAGAACATAAGTGTAAATTAACTCTGAGGGATCTGGATAAAAATCATGATGTCATGGGGGAGGGGCTGTTGACACTGAGGTCAGTGGTCAAGCTACGACTCATTGGTAGGGCCAGGAGTTTTTGTTCAAAACATGACATGTGAAGTGACACGGACACTATGGCATGTCCCCATGCCATAACCAGGGCAAAGAGTTTTTCCTGATCAGGTCAAGGAGGTTGGTAAAACTGTAGGGAATCTTGGAGGATGATTTTCTAAATATTTATAGTAATCCTTCTCCATTGGGGTTAATACTCTGACCATGCTGTTATAGAATCAAAGGGGGGACCAACTCCACATTAATGCCCATGATTTTGGAATGAGATATTTGACGAGCAGGTGTCCACATACTTTTGGGTATGTACTTTGTGTTGACGTACAAGTAGTTCTGTAGTTTTGACTCTTAAGGGAATATTATACCTCAGTAGATTTTACTCTGCAGTACTGATGCTCTACTGCCCTCTGTTGACTCTACTGCCAGTTAGATTCTCTGAGGGGGTTTTGTACAGATCCTCCACTCACTCACACCACTGTGTCTCTTGCACAGTAATACACAGCAGAGTCCTCTGCTCTCAGACCAGACAGCTTCAGAGTCATCATGCTGTTGGAATTATCTTCAGTCGTTTCCATGCGTCCTTCAAAAGTTTTAGCATGGTAACCTAGGCCTAATCCAGAATAAACCATCCATTCCAGAGATTTTCCTGCTGGCTGTCGTATCCAGTGTGTGCTGTGGCTGTTAAAGTTGAATCCAGATATCTTACAGGATAGACTGAAAGTCTCTCCAAGCCTTTTCAGGACTGAACTGGAGGGACTGGATTCCAGACTCATTTGTCCATTTAAAACTGATGGAGAGAGAGAAAGAAATATGGAGAATGTGTTAGAGGAAAGCAGCAGAGAAATTA
>NW_027016486.1:0-9858 GCF_036934945.1 Oncorhynchus masou masou
GACAGATCAAATCTCGCTTCTTGTGACGGCCGGCCGCCCAACAACCTGCCCGCTCGACCCTATCCCTCCTCTCTTCTCCAGACCATTTCAGGGACCTTCTCCCGCCCACCTCACCTCGCTCATCAACTCATCCCTGACCGCTGGCTACGTCCTTCCGTCTTCAAAGAGAAGCGAGAGTTGCACCCCTTCTGAAAAGAAACCTACACTCGATCCCTCGATGTCAACAACTACAGACCAGTATCCCTTCTTTCTTTTCTCTCCAAAACTCTTGAACGTGCCGTCCTTGGCCAGCTCTCCCGCTATCTCTCTCAGAATGACCTTCTTGATCCAAATCAGTCAGGTTTCAAGACTAGTCATTCAACTGAGACTGCTCTTCTCTGCATCACGGAGGCGCTCTGCTCTCATCCTTCTAGACCTATCGGCTGCCTTCGATACTGTGAACCATCAGATCCTCCTCTCCACCCTCTCCGAGTTGGGCATCTCCGGCGCGGCCCACGCTTGGATTGCGTCCTACCTGACAGGTCGCTCCTACCGGTCGCTCCTACCTACCGCTCCTACAGGTCGCTCCTACCAGGTGGCGTGGCGAGAATCTGTCTCCTCGCCACGCGCTCTCACCACTGGTGTCCCCCAGGGCTCTGTTCTAGGCCCTCTCCTATTCTCGCTATACACCAAGTCACTTGGCTCTGTCATAACCTCACATGGTCTCTCCTATCATTGCTATGCAGACGACACACAATTAATCTTCTCCTTTCCCCTTCTGATGACCAGGTGGCGAATCGCATCTCTGCATGTCTGGCAGACATATCAGTGTGGATGATTTGATCACCACCTCAAGCTGAACCTCGGCAAGACGGAGCTGCTCTTCCTCCCGGGGAAGGACTGCCGTTCCATGATCTCGCCATCACGGTTGACAACTCCATTGTGTCCTCCTCCCAGAGCGCTAAGAACCTTGGCGTGATCCTGGACAACACCCTGTCGTTCTCAACCAACATCATGGCGGTGGCCCGTTCCTGTAGGTTCATGCTCTACAACATCCGCAGAGTACGACCCTGCCTCACACAGGAAGTGGCGCAGGTCCTAATCCAGGCACTTGCCATCTCCCGTCTGGATTACTGCAACTCGCTGTTGGCTGGGCTCCCCTGCCTGTGCCATTAAACCCTACAACTCATCCAGAACGCCGCAGCCCGTCTGGTGTTCAACCTTCCCAAGTTCTCTCACGTCACCTCGCTCCTCCGCTCTCTCCACTGGCTTCCAGTTGAAGCCGCATCCGCTACAAGACCATGGTGCTTGCCTACGGAGCTGTGAGGGGAACGGGCACCGCAGTACCTCCAGGCTCTGATCAGGCCCTACACCCAAGCAAGGGCACTGCGTTCACCACCTCCCTGGCCTGCTCGCCTCCCTACCATTGAGGAAGTACAGTTCCCGCTCAGCCCAGTCAAAACTGTTCGGCTGCTCTGGCCCCCAATGGTGGAACAAACTCCCTCACGACGCCAGGACAGCGGAGTCAATCACCACCTTCCGGGAGACACCTGAAACCCCACCTCTTCAAGGAATACCTAGGATAGGATAAGTAATCCTTCTCACCACCCCCCCCCCTTAATGGTTTAGATGCACTATTGTAAAGTGGCTGTTCCACTGGATGTCAGAAGGTGAATTCACCAATTTGTAAGTCGCTCTGGATAAGAGCGTCTGCTAAATGACTTAAATGTAATGTAAAATGTAAATCACCAAACCAACTCTGTTTAAATGGGATGGACAGATGGATAGATCACCAAACCAACTCTGTTTAAATGGGATGGACAGATGGATAGATCACCAAACCAACTCTGTTTAAATGGGATGGACAGGTGGATAGATCACCAAACCAACTCTGATTAAATGGGATGGACAGATGGGTAGATCACCAAACCAACTCTGTTTAAATGGGATGGACAGATGGATAGATCACCAAACCAACTCTCTTTAAATGGGATGGACAGATGGACAGATCACCAAACCAACTCTGTTTAAATGGGATGGACAGGTGGATAGATCATTGTTATTCTTCCGTCACCTGCTAAACCTCATATGGTCCTACTTCTGAAAAAGTTTAACGGGACAGAAATGCTGAAATTAGATTTTTCCAGACCCGGGAAGAGCTCGGCCCACATGAAGCCCCCCCTATGAAGTCTGGGTTAGGCCTGGGTTAGGATGGTTTACAGATGGTTTGAGTTAGGCCTGGGTTAGGATGGTTTACAGATGGTCTGGGTTAGAATTGTTTACAGATCGTCTGGGTTAGGTTGGTTTACAGATGGTCTGGGTTAGGCCTGGGTTAGGTTGTTTTACAGATGGTCTGGGTTAGGTTGGTTTACAGATGGTCTGTGTTAGGTTGGTTTATGTCTATGTCATTCCTGGATCGTCATAATGACTATGTCAGTCCTGAATCATAATGTCTGTGTCAGTCCTGAATCATAATGTCTATGTCAGTCCTGAATTGTCATAATGACTATGTCAGTCCTGAATCATAATGTCTATGTCAGTCCTGCATCATAATGTCTGTGTCAGTCCTGAATCATAATGACTATGTCAGTCCTGAATCATAATGACTATGTCAGTCCTGAATCATAATGACTATGTCAGTCCTGAATCATAATGACTATGTCAGTCCTGAATCATAATGACTATGTCAGTCCTGAATCATAATGACTATGTCAGTCCTGAATCATAATGACTATGTCAGTCCTGAATCATAATGACTATGTCAGTCCTGAATCGTCATAATGTCAATGTCAGTCCTGGATCGTCATAATGTCTATGTCAGTCCTGAATCGTCATAATGTCTATGTCAGTCCTGGATCGTCATAATGTCTATGTCAGTCCTGTAAGATAAGTTGCATACACCTGGTCTAGGTTGATTGGCTTCCATCTTCCTATCTGCCCTCCAATCAGCAGCTAGCAGGAAGTCTGCTCAGCTCTGCTCATCTTAAAATAAAAACTCCTAATTTTCCTCAAATACCCATTTAGTCCTGTGTGCCAGGCTGCTGTATCAGGCTGCTGTGTGTCAGGCTGCTGTATCAGGCTGCTGTGTGTCAGGCTGCTGTGTGTCAGGCTGTGTGTCAGGCTGCTGTGTGTCAGGCTGCTGTGTGTCAGGCTGCTGTGTGTCAGGCTGCTGTGTGTCAGGCTGCTGTGTGTCAGGCTGCTGTGTGTCAGGCTGCTGTGTGTCAGACTGCTGTGTGCCAGACTGCTGTGTGTCAGGCTGCTGTATCAGGCTGCTGTGTGTCAGGCTGCTGTGTGTCAGGCTGCTGTGTGTCAGGCTGCTGTGTGTCAGGCTGCTGTGTGTCAGGCTGTGTGTCAGGCTGCTGTGTGTCCAGGCTGCTGTGTGTCAGGCTGCTGTGTGTCAGGGCTGCTGTGTCAGACTGCTGTGTGTCAGACTGCTGTGTGTCAGGCTGCTGTATCAGGCTGCTGTGTGTCAGACTGCTGTGTGTCAGGCTGCTGTGTGTCAGGCTGCTGTGTGTCAGACTGCTGTGTGCCAGACTGCTGTGTGTCAGGCTGCTGTATCAGGCTGCTGTGTGTCAGACTGCTGTGTCAGGCTGCTGTGTGTCAGGCTGCTGTGTGTCAGACTGCTGTGTGTCAGACTGCTGTGTGTCAGGCTGCTGTGTGTCAGGCTGCTGTGTGTCAGGCTGCTGTGTGTCAGACTGCTGTGTGTCAGGCTGCTGTGTGTCAGGCTGCTGTGTGTCAGACTGCTGTGTGTCAGGCTGCTGTGTGTCAGACTGCTGTGTGCCAGACTGCTGTGTGTCAGGCTGCTGTATCAGGCTGCTGTGTGTCAGACTGCTGTGTGTCAGGCTGCTGTGTGTCAGGCTGCTGTGTGTCAGACTGCTGTGTGTCAGGCTGCTGTGTGTCAGACTGCTGTGTGTCAGGCTGCTGTGTGTCAGACTGCTGTGTGCCAGACTGCTGTGTGTCAGGCTGCTGTATCAGGCTGCTGTGTGTCAGACTGCTGTGTCAGGCTGCTGTGTGCCAGACTGCTGTGTGCCAGACTGCTGTGTGTCAGGCTGCTGTATCAGGCTGCTGTGTGTCAGACTGCTGTGTGTCAGGCTGCTGTGTGTCAGGCTGCTGTGTGTCAGGCTGCTGTATCAGGCTGCTGTGTGTCAGGCTGCTGTATCAGGCTGCTGTGTGCCGGTGCCAGTTCAACGATCTGTCATTGCTGTTTGGCGCCAGTGGAGCTGCTATCTGCAGGTCTGTGTAGTGAAGCCAACTATGTGCTACAGCTTCCATAGCAGATGAATAGCCCATAGAGACCGGCTGGACCCGGCCTAGACTGGATAGGGGGGGGGACTCGGCACTCCATTTTCTGGATCCATGTGTTACTCCCCTATTTGACACACTCCTTAAAGCAGCTTTCCAGATGTTGCCAGCAGTGTCTTTGATCAGAGGGAATGTACTGAAACTGTAAATGGGATACAATACGATCCAAGACTGTAAACTGACCAGGGCCCTATAGGATTCCCCTATTCCCTACGTAGTGGACTAGTGTTGACCAGGGCCCTATAGAACCCTATTCCCTACGTAGTGGACTAGTGTTGACCAGGGCCCAATAGAACCCTATTCCCTACGTAGTGGACTAGTGTTGACCAGGGCCCTATAGGACCCTATTCCCTATTCCTAGTGGACTAGTGTTGACCAGGGCCCTATAGGACCCTATTCCCTACGTAGTGGACTAGTGTTGACCAGGGCCCTATAGGACCCTATTCCCTACATAGTGGACTAGTGTTGACCAGGGCCCTATAGGACCCTATTCCCTACGTAGTGGACTAGTGTTGACCAGGGCCCTATAGGACCCTATTCCCTACGTAGTGGACTAGTGTTGACCAGGGCCCTATAGGACCCTATTCCCTACATAGTGGACTAGTGTTGACCAGGCCCTATAGAACCCTATTCCCAACGTAGTGGACTAGTGTTGACCAGGGCCCTATAGACCCTATTCCTACGTAGTGGACTAGTGTTGACCAGGGCCCTATAGGACCCTATTCCCTACGTAGTGGACTAGTGTTGACCAGGGCCCTATAGAACCCTATTCCCTACATAGTGGACTAGTGTTGACCAGGGCCCTATAGAACCCTATTCCCTACATAGTGGACTAGTGTTGACCAGGGCCCTATAGAACCCTATTCCCTACATAGTGGACTAGTGTTGACCAGGGCCCTATAGAACCCTATTCCCTACGTAGTGGACTAGTGTTGACCAGGGCCCTATAGAACCCTATTCCCTACATAGTGGACTAGTGTTGACCAGGGCCCTATAGAACCCTATTCCCTACATAGTGGACTAGTGTTGACCAGGGCCCTATAGAACCCTATTCCTACATAGTGGACTAGTGTTGACCAGGGCCCTATAGAACCCTATTCCCTGTTACATAGTGGACTAGTGTTGACCAGGGCCCTATAGAACCCTATTCCCTACATAGTGGACTAGTGTTGACCAGGGCCCTATGCCAGAACCCTATTCCCAACGTAGTGGACTAGTGTTGACCAGGGCCCTATAGAATTCCCTATGTTCCCTACGTAGTGGACTCAGTGTTGACCAGTAGTAGGGCCCTATAGAACCCTATTCCCTACATAGTGGACTAGTGTTGACCAGGGCCCTCTGGGAAAGAATAGGTCGCAATAAGTCGCAGCAGGATTCAGTAGTATTCTGGTCTATGTTCTCATGTGTTCTGTTACCAGTAGTATTCTGGTCTTAGTTCTCATGTGGTCTGTTACCAATAGTATTCTGGTCTTAGTTCTCATGTGGTCTGTTACCAGTAAGTATTCTGGTCTTAGTATTCTGGTCTTAGTTCTCATGTGGTCTGTTACCAGTAGTATTCTGGTCTTAGTTCTCATGTGTTCTGTTACCAGTAGTATTCTGGTCTATGTTCTCATGTGTTCTGTTACCAGTAGTATTCTGGTCTTAGTTCTCATGTGGTCTGTTACCAGTAGTATTCTGGTCTTAGTTCTCATGTGGTCTGTTACCAGTAGTATTCTGGTCTTAGTTCTCATGTGGTCTGTTACCAGTAGTATTCTGGTCTATGTTCTGGTCATGTTCTCATGTGGTCTGTTACCAGTAGTATTCTGGTCTTAGTTCTCATGTGGTCTGTTACCAGTAGTATTCTGGTCTTAGTTCTCATGTGGTCTGTTACCAGTAGTATTCTGGTCTTAGTTCTCATGTGGTCTGTTACCAGTAGTATTCTGGTCTTAGTTCTCATGTGGTCTGTTACCAGTAGTATTCTGGTCTTAGTTCTCATGTGGTCTGTTACCAGTAGTATTCTGGTCTTAGTTCTCATGTGGTCTGTTACCAGTAGTATTCTGGTCTTAGTTCTCATGTGGTCTGTTACCAGTAGTATTCTGGTCTTAGTTCTCATGTGGTCTGTTACCAGTAGTATTCTGGTCTTAGTTCTCATGTGGTCTGTTACCAGTAGTATTCTGGTCTTAGTTCTCATGTGGTCTGTTACCAGTAGTATTCTGGTCTTAGTTCTCATGTGGTCTGTTACCAGTAGTATTCTGGTCTTAGTTCTCATGTGGTCTGTTACCAGTAGTATTCTGGTCTTAGTTCTCATGTGGTCTGTTACCAGTAGTATTCTGGTCTTAGTTCTCATGTGGTCTGTTACCAGTAGTATTCTGGTCTTAGTTCTCATGTGGTCTGTTACCAGTAGTATTCTGGTCTTAGTTCTCATGTGGTCTGTTACCAGTAGTATTCTGGTCTTAGTTCTCATGTGGTCTGTTACCAGTAGTATTCTGGTCTTAGTTCTCATGTGGTCTGTAGTATTCCTAGTTCTAGTATTCTGGTCTTAGTTCTCATGTGGTCTGTTACCAGTAGTATTCTGGTCTTAGTTCTCATGTGGTCTGTTACCAGTAGTATTCTGGTCTTAGTTCTCATGTGGTCTGTTACCAGTAGTATTCTGGTCTTAGTTCTCATGTGGTCTGTTACCAGTAGTAATCTAGTCTTAGTTCTCATGTGGTCTGTTACCGGTAGTATTCTGGTCTTAGTTCTCATGTGGTCTGTTACCAGTAGTATTCTGGTCTTAGTTCTCATGTGGTCTGTTACCAGTAGTATTCTGGTCTTAGTTCTCATGTGGTCTGTTACCAGTAGTATTCTGGTCTTAGTTCTCATGTGGTCTGTTACCAGTAGTATTCTGGTCTTAGTTCTCATGTGGTCTGTTACCAGTAGTATTCTGGTCTTAGTTCTCATGTGGTCTGTTACCAGTAGTATTCTGGTCTTAGTTCTCATGTGGTCTGTTACCAGTAGTATTCTGGTCTTAGTTCTCATGTGGTCTGTTACCAGTAGTATTCTGGTCTTAGTTCTCATGTGGTCTGTTACCAGTAGTATTCTGGTCTTAGTTCTCATGTGGTCTGTTACCAGTAGTATTCTGGTCTTAGTTCTCATGTGGTCTGTTACCAGTAGTATTCTGGTCTTAGTTCTCATGTGGTCTGTTACCAGTAGTATTCTGGTCTTAGTTCTCATGTGGTCTGTTACCAGTAGTATTCTGGTCTTAGTTCTCATGTGGTCTGTTACCAGTAGTATTCTGGTCTTAGTTCTCATGTGGTCTGTTACCAGTAGTATTCTGGTCTTAGTTCTCATGGTCTGTTACCAGTAGTATTCTGGTCTTAGTTCTCATGTGGTCTGTTACCAGTAGTATTCTGGTCTTAGTTCTCATGTGGTCTGTTACCAGTAGTATTCTGGTCTTAGTTCTCATGTGGTCTGTTACCAGTAGTATTCTGGTCTTAGTTCTCATGTGGTCTGTTACCAGTAGTATTCTGGTCTTAGTTCTCATGTGGTCTGTTACCAGTAGTATTCTGGTCTTAGTTCTCATGTGGTCTGTTACCAGTAGTATTCTGGTCTTAGTTCTCATGTGGTCTGTTACCAGTAGTATTCTGGTCTTAGTTCTCATGTGGTCTGTTACCAGTAGTATTCTGGTCTTAGTTCTCATGTGGTCTGTTACCAGTAGTATTCTGGTCTTAGTTCTCATGTGGTCTGTTACCAGTAGTAATCTAGTCTTATTCATGTGGTCTGTTCAGTAGTATTCTGGTCTTAGTTCTCATGTGGTCTGTTACCAGTAGTATTCTGGTCTTAGTTCTCATGTGGTCTGTTACCAGTAGTATTCTGGTCTATGTTCTCATGTGGTCTGTTACCAGTAGTATTCTGGTCTTAGTTCTCATGTGGTCTGTTACCAGTAGTATTCTGGTCTTAGTTCTCATGTGGTCTGTTACCAGTAGTATTCTGGTCTTAGTTCTCATGTGGTCTGTTACCAGTAGTATTCTGGTCTTAGTTCTCATGTGGTCTGTTACCAGTAGTATTCTGGTCTTAGTTCTCATGTGGTCTGTTACCAGTAGTATGTTCTCATGGTCTGTTACCAGTAGTATTCTGGTCTTAGTTCTCATGTGGTCTGTTACCAGTAGTATTCTGGTCTTAGTTCTCATGTGGTCTGTTACCAGTAGTATTCTGGTCTTAGTTCTCATGTGGTCTGTTACCAGTGGTCTTATTCTGGTCTTAGTTCTCATGTGGTCTGTTACCAGTAGTATTCTGGTCTTAGTTCTCATGTGGTCTGTTACCAGTAGTATTCTGTCTTAGTTCTCATGTGGTCTGTTACCAGTAGTATTCTGGTCTTAGTTCTCATGTGGTCTGTTACCAGTAGTATTCTGGTCTTAGTTCTCATGTGGTCTGTTACCAGTAGTATTCTGGTCTTAGTTCTCATGTGGTCTGTTACCAGTAGTATTCTGGTCTTAGTTCTCATGTGGTCTGTTACCAGTAGTATTCTGGTCTATGTCATGTGGTCTGTTACCAGTAGTATTCTTAGTTCTCATGTGGTCTGTTACCAGTAGTATTCTGGTCTTAGTTCTCATGTGGTCTGTTACCAGTAGTATTCTGGTCTTAGTTCTCATGTGGTCTGTTACCAGTAGTATTCTGGTCTTTAGTTCTCATGTGGTCTGTTACCAGTAGTATTCTGGTCTTAGTTCTCATGTGGTCTGTTACCAGTAGTATTCTGGTCTTAGTTCTCATGTGGTCTGTTACCAGTAGTATTCTGGTCTTAGTTCTCATGTGGTCTGTTACCAGTAGTATTCTGGTCTTAGTTCTCATGTGGTCTGTTACCAGTAGTATTCTGGTCTTAGTTCTCATGTGGTCTGTTACCAGTAGTATTCTGGTCTTAGTTCTCATGTGGTCTGTTACCAGTAGTATTCTGGTCTTAGTTCTCATGTGGTCTGTTACCAGTAGTAGTCTTATTCTGGTCTTAGTTCTCATGTGGTCTGTTACCAGTAGTATTCTGGTCTTAGTTCTCATGTGGTCTGTTACCAGTAGTATTCTGGTCTTAGTTCTCATGTGGTCTGTTACCAGTAGTATTCTGGTCTTAGTTCTCATGTGGTCTGTTACCAGTAGTATTCTGGTCTTAGTTCTCATGTGGTCTGTTACCAGTAGTATTCTGGTCTTAGTTCTCATGTGGTCTGTTACCAGTAGTATTCTGGTCTTAGTTCTCATGTGGTCTGTTACCAGTAGTATTCTGGTCTTAGTTCTCATGTGGTCTGTTACCAGTAGTACTGTCTTAGTTCTCTGGTCTTAGTTCTCATGTGGTCTGTTACCAGTAGTATTCTGGTCTTAGTTCTCATGTGGTCTGTTACCAGTAGTATTCTGGTCTTAGTTCTCATGTGGTCTGTTACCAGTAGTATTCTGGTCTTAGTTCTCATGTGGTCTGTTACCAGTAGTATTCTGGTCTTAGTTCTCATGTGGTCTGTTACCAGTAGTATTCTGGTCTTAGTTCTCATGTGGTCTGTTACCAGTAGTATTCTGGTCTTTAGTTCTCATGTGGTCTGTTACCAGTAGTATTCTGGTCTTAGTTCTCATGTGGTCTGTTAC
>NW_027016487.1:0-9857 GCF_036934945.1 Oncorhynchus masou masou
CTGTCATGTCTTGTTATGTCTGTTCCTGTCCTTTCTCTTCATTCTCTCTCTCTGCTGGTCTTTTTAGGTTACCTTCTCTGTCTCTCATCCCTCAGCTGTTCTACATTTCTAACTAGCTCATTCTTCTTTCCCACCTGTTCTCTCTTCCCCTCTGATTAGGTCTCTATTTCTTTTCTCTGTTCCTGCTACTTTCAGTGTCTGATTCTGTTTGTGTTTTTTGATGCCAGAAGCAAGCTGTCGTCTCGTTTGCTTCCACTCTTGTCCTGTCCTGTCGGAGTCTGCATGGCAGGTGCATCCTGCATTATACTACGTTCTTTGTTCCATTGACTACGTTGGAAGAGGATTATCTCCTGTTTTTTATTAAAGAACTCTGTTTTCTGTTAAAACCGCTTGGGTCTTCACTCAAGTTCATAACAGAAGAATCAGACCAAGAATGGACCCAGCGGCCCGGACCCTTTCACTCCGCCGCCGAGATCCAGGGGCGATGCTAGGCAGACACGAGGAGGAATTGTCTGCTGCTCAACATGCCGTTGAGACCCTGGCCGGTCCAAGTCTCCGACCACAAGACAGGTTCACCAACTCCACCGATCCACCGCCCACTTCCAGGGTTTCCGAGTCTCCGGAGCCCAGGATCAACAACCCGCCGCATACTCTCTGGGGGAGCCCACTGAGTGCCGCTCATTCCTCACTCAGTGTGATGTGGTGTTCTCTCTCCAGCCCAACACCTACTCCAGGAGCGCAGCCCGCATCGCCACGCCCATTCTCCCTACCGGACGGGCGTGAGTGGGTACGGCAGTCTGGGGAGGCGAGGGCTGAGTGTATTAACCAGTATCAGGACTTTTAAGGGGAGGAGATGATACGGGTTTTGACCGTTCTGTTTTTGGCGAGGAGGCTTCCAGGGCCCTGTCTTCCCTATGCCAGGGGGAATAGATCCATAACGGATTATTCTATTGAGTTTCGCACTCGCTGCCTCTAGTGACTGGAACGAGCCGGCTTTGCTCGCTCGTTTTTCTGGAGGGTCTCCACGTCGAGGTTAAGGATGAGATCCCTCCTGGGAGGTTCCTTCCAGTCTGACTCCTTAATAGCTCGCTATTCGCATAGAGCGACGGATTGATCTTCGTCGCGAGCTCCGTGGAAGGGAGCTCACGTTCTCCGTTGCTCCCCTCTCCACATCACTGCCACCTGCCGCATCACTGCCACTCCTCCGCCGGCTCGGATGCTGAGCCTATGCAGCTGGGGGCATTCGCATCTCGGCCAAGGAGAGGGAACGGAGAATCACCACCGCCTCTGTCTCTACTGCGGCTCCGCTGGTCATTTTGTCACCTCATGTCCAGTAAAAGCCAGAGCTCATCAGTAAGAGGAGGGCTACTGGTGAGCGCAACTACTCAGGCTCTCCTTCTGGATCACGCACTACCTTCCGGTCCATCTCCGCTGGCCCGGTTCATCTGCTTCCCTGCAGTGCCTTGATAGACTCTGGGGCGGAGGGCTGTTTTATGGACGAGACCTGGGGCTCGGGAACATGACATTCCTCTCAGACAGTTAGGGGAGCCCAGGGCCTTGTTCGCTTTAGATGGTAGTTCTTCTCAAGATTCAGCGTGAGACGCTGCCTTTAACCTCACTGTCTCTGGTAATCATAGCTAAACCATTTCTTTTTTAATTTTTCGTTCACCTTTTACACCTGTTGTTTTGGTCATCCCTGGCTAGTGCGCCATAACCCTTCTATTAATTGGTCTAGTAATACTATCCTATCCTGAAATGTTTCTTGTCATGTAACCTGTTTAATGTCTGCTATCCCTCCTGTTTCCTCTGTCTCTTCTTCACAGGAGGAGCCTGGCGATTTGACAGGGTGCCGGAGGAGTATCACGATCCGCGCACGGTGTTCAGTCGTTCCAAGGCCACTTCTCCTCCACACCGGCCGCATGACTGTAGTATTGATCTCCTTCCGGGAACTACCCTCGGGGTAGATTATACTCTCTGTCGGCTCCGGAACGTAAGGCTCTCGAGGATTATTTGTCGGTTTCGCTCGACGCCGGTACCATAGTCTCCTCCTCCTCCCCCGCGCCGGAGCGGGGTTTTTTTGTTCAGAAGAAGGACGGGTCCCTGCGCCCATGCGTGGATTATCGAGGGCTGAATGACATAACAGTTAAGAATCGTTATCCGCTTCCTCTTATGTCTTCAGCCTTCGAGATCCTGCAGGGAGCCAGGTTTTTCACCAAATTGGACCTTCGTAACGCCTACCATCTCGTGCGCATCAGGGAGGGGGACGAGTGGAAGACGGCGTTTAACACTCCGTTAGGGCACTTTGAATACCGGGTTCTTCCTTTCGGCCTCGTTAACGCTCCAGCTGTCTTTCAGGCACTAGTTAACGACGTCCTGAGAGACATGCTGAACATTTTTGTTTTCGTTTACATGGACGATATCCTGATTTTTTCACCGTCTCTCGATTCATGTTCAGCACGTGCGACGCGTCCTCCAGCGCCTTTTGGAGAACTGTCTTTATGTGAAGGCTGAGAAGTGCACTTTTCATGCCGCCTCTGTCCCTTTCTCGGTTCCGTTATTTCCGCTGAGGGCATTAAGATGGATCCCGCTAAGGTCCAGGCTGTCATTGATTGGCCCGTTCTAAGTCACGCGTCGAGCTGCAGCTTTCGGGCTTCGCTAATTTCTACCGTCGTTTCATCCGTACTGGTCAGGTGGCAGCTTCTCTCTCACAGCCCTTGCTTCTGTTAAGACGTGCTTTAAGTGGTCGTTTCCGCCCAGGGAGCTTTTGATCTTCTTAAGAATCGTTTTACATCCGCACCTATTCTTGTTACACCTGACATCTCTAGACAGTTTGTTGTTGAGGTTGACGCACAGAGGTGGGCGTGGGAGCCATTCTTTCAGCGCTTCTCTGACGGCAAGGTCCATCCTTGCGCGTTTTTCTCTCATCGCTATCGCCGTCAGAACGTAACTATGATGTTGGTGTCGTGAACTGCTCGCCATCCGCTTAGCCCTAGGCGAATGGCGACAGTGGCTGGAGGGGGCGACCGTTCCTTTGTCGTTTGGACTGACCATAGGAACCTTGAGTACATCCGTTCAGCCAAACGACTTAATGCGCGTCAGGCTCGTTGGGCTCTGTTTTTCGCTCGTTTCGAGTTTGTTATTTCTTATCGTCCGGGCTCAAAAACACCAAACCTGATGCTTTATCTCGTCTCTTCAGTTCTTCTGAGGTCTCCACCGAGCCGAGCGGGGATTCTCCCTGAGGGGCGTGTTGTCGGTTGACTGTCTGGGGAATTGAGAGGCAGGTAAAGCAAGCACTCGCTCACACTCCGTCGCCGCGAGCTTGTCCTAGGAACCTTCTGTTCGTTCCCGTTCCTACGTCCGGCCGTTCTTCAGTGGGCCCACTCTGCCAAGTTAGCCGCCACCCCGGCGTAAGCGGGGTACGCCGGCCTTCCATTCGCCAGCGTTTCTGGTGGCCCACTCGGGAACGTGACGCGCGTCGATTTGTCGCCGCTTGTTCGGTCTGCGCGCAGACTAAATCTGGGAACTCTCCTCCTGCCGGCCGTCTCAGACCGCTTCCCATTCCCTCTCGACCGTGGTCTCACATCGCTTTAGATTTTATCACCGGACTGCCTTCATCAGCAGGGAAGACAGTTATTCTTACGGTTGTCGATAGATTCTCTGCTGCGGCTCATTTCATTCCTCTCGATAAGCTCCCTTCTGCTAAGGAGACGGCTCAGATCATTATCGAGAATGTTTTCCCGAATTCATGGCCTTCCGTCTGACGTCGTTTCCGACAGAGGTCCGCAGTTCACGTCTCAATTTTGGAGGGAGTTTTGCCGTTTGATTGGGGCTTCCGTCAGTCTCTCGTCCGGCTTTCATCCCCAGTCTAACGGTCAGCCGAACGGGCCAATCAGACTGTTGGTCGATTTTACGCAGTCTTTCTTTCGTAACCCTGCGTCTTGGTCAGAACAGCTCCCTGGGCAGAGTACGCCCACAACTCCGCTTCCTCGTCTGCTACCGGTCTATCCCCTTTCAGTGTAGCCTCGGGTACCAGCCTCCGCTGTTCTCATCTCAGCTCGCCGAGTCCTGCGTCCCCTCCGCTCAGGTTTTTGTCCACGTTGCGAGCGCACCTGGAAGGGGTCAGGTCGGCACTTTGCCGTAATAGGGCGCAGACTGTGAGGGCCGCTAATAGCGTAGGACCAAGAGTCCTAGATATTGCTGCGGTCAGAGAGTATGGCTCTCCACTCAGAACCTTCCCTTAAGACAGCTTCTGCAAAGTTGGCCCCGCGGTTCATTGGTCCGTTCCGCATTTCCCAGGTCATTAATCCTGTCGCAGTGCGACTTCTTCTCCGCGCTATCTTCGTCGCGTTCACCCGGTCTTCCATGTCTCCTGTGTTAAGCCCGTTCTTCGCGCCCCCGCCTCCGTCCCTCCCCCCATCCTTGTCGCAGGGCGCACCCATCTACAGGGTTCGTAAGATTTTGGACATGCGCCCCTCGGGGCCGTGGTCAGTACCTAGTGGATTGGGAGGGTACGGTCCTGAGGAGAGGGATTGGGTTCCCTCTCGGGACGTGCTGGACCGTTCGCTGATCGATGATTTCCTCCGTTGCCGCCAGGTTTCCTCCTCGAGTGCGCCAGGAGGCGCTCGGTGAGTGGGGGGTACTGTCATGTCTTGTTATGTCTGTTCCTGTCCTTTCTCTTCATTCTCTCTCTCTGCTGGTCTTTTTAGGTTACCTTCTCTGTCTCTCATCCCTCAGCTGTTCTACATTTCCCCCTAACTAGCTCATTCTCTCTTTCCCCACCTGTTCTCTCTTCCCCCTCTGATTAGGTCTCTATTTCTTTTCTCTGTTCCTGCTTTCAGTGTCTGATTCTTGTTTTGTGTTTTTGATGCCAGAAGCAAGCTGTCGCCTCGTTTGCTTCCACCTTGTCCTGTCCTGTCGGGTCTGCATGGCAGGTGCATCCTGCATTATACTACGTTCTTTGTTCCATTGACTACGTTGGAAGAGGATTTTGCCATTCCTGTTTTTTATTAAAGAACTCTGTTTTCTGTTAAAACCGCGTTTGGGTCTTCACTCAAGTTCATAACACCTACACTCTTAGAAAAAGGGTTACAAAAGGGTTCTTCGGGCTGTCCCCATGGGAGCACACTTTTGGGTTCCATGTAGAATCCCTTGTAAATAGCATCTTTTTTTCAAAGAGTGTAGGGGGCTGTTACGGTGACCATATTGTGGTCATGACCACAGTTAAATTGGCTACGGTAACTAGGCTTCTCCATAACTGCCCACTGATGCTGCTGATGGTCATTAGTAGCCTACTAAACTTGCTAACTTCCAGTCGCTAAAGGCCTGGTAGACATCAATCGATTGTCCCTCTAATCACTCTGACATCAATGCAAATCAAAATCAAATCAAACACTATGAAGGCCCTTGAGGCATGATCTCATGTTGCGCAACATTTCTATAGGCTATGCAATTGTGAGAAAACAGAGTTTTGATGGCCTCTATTAAAAAGAGGAGGATCCCATCAGCATTCTATAGGCTAAGCCTACTATATTTATTTCTCAACTCTCCTAATATTAAGCACATTGCTTCGCTTTACAACATGAGTATAGTCTACCTGGCTGGCATGAAATGAACCAAGGGAAAAGCGCCCTCCATATGCTAATTAAGTGCATAGATTACGTGTTTTTCCCCTCCCCCTGTTCCAACAGGTGCATGACAATGGTCCATTTTAAATCAAAACTAATTTCACACATATATTATTTACTATTTGTAAAGACAATATTAAATTAAGAAAAGTCTGATGGGTGACAATATTATCACTTGTGAATGATGTCATCACTTGTGAATGATGCCCAGCATGTGCAGTAAGGAAAGAAAAGGCACATGCCTTTTTTGCTACTTTTTCGAATCGTCAGACACACATCATTTAGCCTAGCCCCATAGGCCTATATGTTTTGATAAGTTTGGATCACAACTAAAGTGGAAATATAACTCAAAACACAGTCTATACGCCTAGGACCTGTGGAACACAGTTAGAGAGCACATGGCCTACAGAACCTAGTGAAACGTGTTCTTATTAGTCATAGTCATTGCTAATCGCATGTAAAAGCAGAGTTTTGACTGGCCACCATTTAAGAGGATCCCTAGCTTTCAGGTTCTGCTATATTTATTACTTAATTCTTAAAATTACACATTATTCCATAATGACTGACCTTAATGTCTTAAAGTAATGATGGACTGTTGTTTCTCTTTGCTTATTTGAGCTGTTCTTGTCATAATATGGACTTGGTCTTTTACCAAATAGGGCTATCTTCTGTATACCACACCATACCTTGTCACAACACAACTGATTGGCTCAAATGCATTAAGGAAAGAAATTCCACAAATTAACTTTTAACAAGGCACACCTGTTATTTGAAATGAACATTCCAGGTGGCTACCTCATGAAGCTGGTTGAGAGAATGCCAAGAGTGTGAAAAGCTGTCATCAAGGCAAAAGGGTGGCTACTTTGAAATATCTCAAATATAAAATATATTTGGATTTGTTTAACACTTTTTTGGTTACTACATGATTCCATATGTGTTATTTCATAGTTATGATGTCTTCAATATTATTCTACAATGTAGAAAAAATAGTTTTAAAAAATAAAGAAAAACTCTTGAATGAGTATGTGTGTCCAAACTTTTGACTGGTACTGTATATTCCTCATATTATAAAATAATATAAAATAATTCACAGAATTCTAAGCAAGTCTTATCTGATAAATTAACTAGTGTAGCCCACAGCCATATGGCATAGCCAGATCAGGGCCTAACATAAGGACAATTCAGAATATGCGATTCTGTTCTTCTGAAAAAGGCTACATTTTCTTCATATCATGTTTCTGTAGACCTGTCTAAAATAAATAATGGATTTATTGTGATGGTGTAGGCTATATTAAATGGATTTATTTTACTTTTTAAAATATTGTCTGCATCAATGGCTTGTAGACTATGCGTGGCAGTCAGGAAATTCTAAAAGTGTTTATGTTAATTAACAGTAAATTACCGGAGACCGTAGTTAATTGTGTGACAATAAACATCTGACAAAATGTCATGACCGCTACAGCCCTAGTCATCCCCATGCAGCATCTCTCCACATGTGCGGCTGGGGACAGGGCTGTCAACGTGAGAGCTCATTAGCACGGCTCTTGAAAGAAACTGCGACAGGCTTGAGGCGACCCCAGGAGGGGACAGCGACCGCCAGCGCGGGTCATGTTTCCACATCGTCTACAAAAAAACCTAAGAATTATTTACCCAAGCCCAACCCTTGTCGTTAGTGCCATCTCCTGCAACACCGGGTGAGTCTCTCTCTCTCTGTCTTTCTGTCTCTCATTTTCTATCTCTGGAATGGCAACAGCACATGCCATATAAAGTGCCTTCAGAAAGTATTCATACCCTTTGACTTATTCCACATTTTGTTGTTTTACAGCCTGAAATCAAAATTGATTAACTATATACAAAAAAATGACACATCTACACACAATACCCCATAATGACAAAGCTAAAACATGTTTTTAGAAATGTTTGCAAATTAAATACAGAAATTTCTCATTTACATATCTCATAAGTATTCACACCCCTGATTCAATGCATGTTAGAATCACCTTTGGCAGCGATTACAGCTGTGTATTTATGGGTACGTCTCAAAGAGCTTTGCACACCTGGCATGTACAATATTTGCATTATTATTTTCAAAATTCTTCAACTTATGTCAAATTGGTTGTTGATCATTGCTAGACAACCATTTTCAAGTCTTGCCATATATTTTCAAGCATATTGTCACATGTGCTCTCTCTCCGGCCTCTAGGTCACCAGGCTGCTCGTTAGGCGCACAGGCGTCACCAGCGTTACGCACGTAATGATACTCAGCTGACTCCATCACCTCCTTGATTACCTGCCCTTTATATGTCACTCCTTTTTGGTTTTTTCCCAGTTGTCATTGTTCCTGTTTCATGTCGGTGCGCTGTTTGTGTTGCTTGTTTTGTTCATTTATTTATTAAATGTATTCACTCCCTGAACTTGCTTCTCGACTCTAAGCGTACATCGTTACACATATTTAAGTCAAAACTGTAACTTAACCACTCAGGAACATTCACTGTCTTTTGGTAAGCAACTCAAGTGTAGATTTGGCCTTCTGTTTTAGGTTATTGTCCTGCTGAAAGGTGAATTAATCGCACAGTGTCTGGTGGAAAGCAGCCTGAACCAGGTTTTCCTATAGGATTTTGCCTGTGCTTCGCTACAATCTGTTTATTTTTATCCTGAAAACTCCTAGTCCTTAACGATTACAAGCATACCCACAACATGATGCAGCCACCACTATGCTTGAAAATATGGAGAGTGGTACTCACTAATGTTGTATGTTTGAGGCAAATCCACAACACTTTGTATTCAGGGACAAAAAGTTAATTGCTTTGCCACATTGTTTGCAGTATTACTATTGTGCCTTGTTACAAACAGGATGCATGTTTTTTTTTTTTCAATTCTGTACAGGCTTCCTTCTTTTCACTATGTCAATTAGGTTAGTATTGTGGAGTAACTGCACTGTGTTGATCCATCCTCAGTTTTTCTCCTATTACAGCCATTAAACTCTGTAACTGTTTTAAAATCACCATTAGCCTCATGGTGAAATCCCTGAGCAGTTTCCTTCCTCTCCGGCAATTGATTTAGGAAGGTGCCTGTAGCTTTGTAGTGACTGGGAGTATTGCTACAGCAACCAGAGTGACATTAATAACTTCACCATCTCAAATGGATATTCAATGTGAGATTATTTTTCTACCCATCTACCAATAGTTTCCTTTCTTAGCGAGGCATTGGAACTCCTCCTGGTCTTTGTGGTTGAATCTGTGTTTTGAAATTCACTGCAAACTGAGGGACCTTAAAGATAATTATATGTTTGGGGTATAGAGATGTAATCACTATTATTGCAATACAGACTGAGTCCATTCAACTTCTTATGTGACTTGTTAGGCACATTTTTACTCCTAAACTTATTTCGGATTACCATAATAATAAAAGGGGTTGAATACTTATCAACTTTTAGCTTTTCATTTTTAATTAATTTGCAAAAAAATCTAAAGCATAAATGCCTTTTGACATTATGGGGAATTGTGTGTAGGGGCCAATGACAAAAAATCTCATTTAATATTTTGAAATTCAGGCTGTAACACAAAATGTACACAAAAAGTCCAGAGGTGTGAATACTTTCTGAACAATGTAAATCATAGAATAACAATGAAAGTCAATCAAAGTCAATCAAATACCCTGTGAAACTTTTACTACTACAATGCTACTACAATGCTGTATCACCCATCATGATCCGTACAACATTGAAGATGGCGCCATAGATAAGAGCTGTGTTCGAATTCTCATACTAACATATTGTATACTACATACTTAATGAGTATATACTACATACTAATCGTTCATTTTAGTATACTGTAAACAAATGGTATCATTTCAGCTGTGTATACTAGCCTGTCTACTGGAAGTTGATACTGTTGCTTTGGTAACCTCTTGCTAGCTTGTTACCATTGCAAATTACTAGCTAGACACTTCGGTGTGTTCATAAATTCAATCTGGAGTGCCAAAGTGCATTTGTAAATTTAGAGCATTACCATATTTTCTGTTTGTAAATTCAGAGTGTTTCCTCTCGGAGCATTCAGAGCCCATACTGGAAGCTCTGGCCGGAGGTGTAGGGTTGAACCGAAAGCGTACTAACTGTCACAATGTTCAGAACGCTTCCCGAATTTCTCCTTCACCCAAATTCAGATTGGCACACCCTGACCATAGTTTGCTTTGTATGTTTCTATGTTTTGTTTGGTCAGGGTGTGATATGAG
>NW_027016488.1:0-9856 GCF_036934945.1 Oncorhynchus masou masou
TGACTCTGAGTGTGTCTGTGTAGCAGACTGGTGTGTCCGTACTGAACCACATCCTGTTTTCTCCTGTCGTAGTCCATGGGCCTGTTGGATAAGAAGAGTCTGAAGATCAGTGGCATCAAGTAAGTCTTTATCCAGGGGGTGTTGACCTTCATCAGTTCAATCTGTTATCTAGTCAGTCTTTATCCTGGGGGTGTTGACCTTCATCAGTTCAGTCTGTTATCTAGTCAGTCTTTATCCTGGGGGTGTTGACCTTCATCAGTTAGTCAATCTGTTATCTAGTCAGTCTTTATCCTGGGGGTGTTGACCTTCATCAGTTAGTTCAGTCTGTTATCTAGTCAGTCTTTATCCTGGGGGTGTTGACCTTCATCAGTTCAATCTGTTATCTAGTCAGTCTTTATCCTGGGGGTGTTGACCTTCATCAGTTCAATCTGTTATCTAGTCAGTCTTTATCCTGGGGGTCTTGACCTTCATCAGTTCAATCTGTTATCTAGTCAGTCTTTATCCTGGGGGTGTTGACCTTCATCAGTTAGTTCAGTCTGTTATCTAGTCAGTCTTTATCCTGGGGGTGTTGACCTTCATCAGTTAGTTCAGTCTGTTATCTAGTCAGTCTTTATCCCGGGGTGTTGACCTTCATCAGTTCAATCTGTTATCTAGTCAGTCTTTATCCTGGGGGTGTTGACCTTCATCAGTTCAATCTGTTATCTAGTCAGTCTTTATCCTGGGCGTGTTGACCCTTCATCAGTTAGTTCAGTCTGTTATCTAGTCAGTCTTTATCCTGGGGGTGTTGACCTTCATCAGTTAGTTCAATCTGTTATCTAGTCAGTCTTTATCCTGGGGGTGTTGACCTTCATCAATTAGTTCAATCTGTTATCTAGTCAGTCTTTATCCTGGGGGTGTTGACCTTCATCAGTTCAATCTGTTATCTAGTCAGTCTTTATCCTGGGGTGTTGACCTTCATCAGTTCAATCTGTTATCTAGTCAGTCTTTATCCTGGGGTGTTGACCTTCATCAGTTCAATCTGTTATCTAGTCAGTCTTTATCCTGGGGTGTTGACCTTCATCAGTTCAATCTGTTATCTAGTCAGTCTTTATCCTGGGGGTGTTGACCTTCATCAGTTCAGTCTGTTATCTAGTCAGTCTTTATCCTGGGGGTGTTGACCTTCATCAGTTCAGTCTGTTATCTAGTCAGTCTTTATCCTGGGGGTGTTGACCTTCATCAGTTCAATCTGTTATCTAGTCAGTCTTTATCCTGGGGTGTTGACCTTCATCAGTTCAATCTGTTATCTAGTCAGTCTTTATCCTGGGGGTCTTGACCTTCATCAGTTCAATCTGTTATCTAGTCAGTCTTTATCCTGGGGGTGTTGACCTTCATCAGTTCAATCTGTTATCTAGTCAGTCTTTATCCTGGGGGTGTTGACCTTCATCAGTTAGTTCAATCTGTTATCTAGTCAGTCTTTATCCTGGGGGTGTTGACCCTTCATCAGTTCAATCTGTTATCTAGTCAGTCTTTATCCTGGGGTGTTGCCCTTCATCAGTTCAATCTGTTATCTAGTCAGTCTTTATCCTGGGGGTGTTGACCTTCATCAGTTCAGTCTGTTATCTAGTCAGTCTTTATCCTGGGGTGTTGACCTTCATCAGTTCAATCTGTTATCTAGTCAGTCTTTATCCTGGGGGTGTTGACCTTCATCAGTTCAATCTGTTATCTAGTCAGTCTTTATCCTGGGGGTGTTGACCTTCATCAGTTCAGTCTGTTATCTAGTCAGTCTTTATCCTGGGGGTGTTGACCTTCATCAGTTCAGTCTGTTATCTAGTCAGTCTTTATCCTGGGGGTGTTGACCTTCATCAGTTCAATCTGTTATCTAGTCAGTCTTTATCCTGGGGGTGTTGACCCTTCATCAGTTAGTTCAGTCTGTTATCTAGTCAGTCTTTATCCTGGGGGTGTTAGTTCAGTCTGTTATCTAGTCAGTCTTTATCCTGGGGTGTTGACCTTCATCAGTTAGTTCAGTCTGTTATCTAGTCAGTCTTTATCCTGGGGTGTTGACCTTCATCAGTTCAATCTGTTATCTAGTCAGTCTTTATCCTGGGGGTGTTGACCCTTCATCAGTTAGTTCAGTCTGTTATCTAGTCAGTCTTTATCCTGGGGGTGTTGACCTTCATCAGTTCAATCTGTTATCTAGTCAGTCTTTATCCTGGGGGTGTTGACCTTCATCAGTTCAATCTGTTATCTAGTCAGTCTTTATCCTGGGGGTGTTGACCCTTCATCAGTTCAGTCTGTTATCTAGTCAGTCTTTATCCTGGGGGTGTTGACCTTCATCAGTTCAATCTGTTATCTAGTCAGTCTTTATCCTGGGGTGTTGACCTTCATCAGTTCAATCTGTTATCTAGTCAGTCTTTATCCTGGGGTGTTGACCTTCATCAGTTAGTTCAGTCTGTTATCTAGTCAGTCTTTATCCTGGGGGTGTTGACCTTCATCAGTTCAATCTGTTATCTAGTCAGTCTTTATCCTGGGGGTGTTGACCTTCATCAGTTCAATCTGTTATCTAGTCAGTCTTTATCCTGGGGGTGTTGACCCTTCATCAGTTCAGTCTGTTATCCAGTCAGTCTTTATCCTGGGGGTGTTGACCCTTCATCAGTTCAGTCTGTTATCTAGTCAGTCTTTATCCTGGGGGTGTTGACCTTCATCAGTTCAGTCTGTTATCTAGTCAGTCTTTATCCTGGGGGTGTTGACCCTTCATCAGTTCAATCTGTTATCTAGTCAGTCTTTATCCTGGGGGTGTTGACCTTCATCAGTTCAGTCTGTTATCTAGTCAGTCTTTATCCTGGGGGTGTTGACCTTCATCAGTTCAATCTGTTATCTAGTCAGTCTTTATCCTGGGGGTGTTGACCTTCATCAGTTAGTTCAGTCTGTTATCTAGTCAGTCTTTATCCTGGGGGTGTTAGTTCAGTCTGTTATCTAGTCAGTCTTTATTCTGGAGGTGTTGACCTTCATCAGTTCAGTCTGTTATCTAGTCAGTCTTTATCCTGGGGGTGTTGACCTTCATCAGTTCAATCTGTTATCTAGTCAGTCTTTATCCTGGGGGTGTTGACCTTCATCAGTTCAGTCTGTTATCTAGTCAGTCTTTATCCTGGGGGTGTTGACCTTCATCAGTTCAGTCTGTTATCTAGTCAGTCTTTATCCTGGGGGTGTTGACCTTCATCAGTTAGTTCAGTCTGTTATCTAGTCAGTCTTTATCCTGGGGGTGTTGACCTTCATCAGTTCAGTCTGTTATCTAGTCAGTCTTTATCCTGGGGGTGTTGACCTTCATCAGTTCAATCTGTTATCTAGTCAGTCTTTATCCTGGGGGTGTTGACCTTCAATCAGTTCAATCTGTTATCTAGTCAGTCTTTATCCTGGGGGTGTTGACCTTCATCAGTTAGTTCAGTCTGTTATCTAGTCAGTCTTTATCCTGGGGGTGTTGACCTTAATCAGTTCAATCTGTTATCTAGTCAGTCTTTATCCTGGGGGTGTTGACCTTCATCAGTCAGTTCAATCTGTTATCTAGTCAGTCTTTATCCTGGGGGTGTTGACCTTCATCAGTTAGTTCAGTCTGTTATCTAGTCAGTCTTTATCCTGGGGGTCTTGACCTTCATCAGTTCAATCTGTTATCTAGTCAGTCTTTATCCTGGGGGTGTTGACCTTCATCAGTTCAATCTGTTATCTAGTCAGTCTTTATCCTGGGGGTGTTGACCTTCATCAGTTAGTTCAGTCTGTTATCTAGTCAGTCTTTATCCTGGGGGTGTTAACATTACATTGTAACATGTTATATCACCTGTCAGACAGGAGACTAGTTAGAGGGAACTCCACCTGTCAGACAGAGACTAGTTAGAGGAACTCCACCTGTCAGACAGAGACTAGTTAGAGGAACACCACCTGTCAGACAGAGACTAGTTAGAGGAACACCACCTGTCAGACAGAGACTAGTTAGAGCAACGCCACCTGTCAGACAGAGACTAGTTAGAGGAACACCACCTGTCAGACAGAGACTAGTTAGAGGAGAGGAACACCACCTGTCAGACAGAGACTAGTTAGAGGAACACCGCCTGTCAGACAGAGACTAGTTAGAGGAATATCACCTGTCAGACAGAGACTAGTTAGAGGAGAGGAACACCACCTGTCAGACAGAGACTAGTTAGAGGAACACCGCCTGTCAGACAGAGACTAGTTAGAGGAATATCACCTGTCAGACAGAGACTAGTTAGAGGAACACCACCTGTCAGACAGAGACTAGTTAGAGGAGAGGAACACCACCTGTCAGACAGAGACTAGTTAGAGGAACACCACCTGTCAGACAGAGACTAGTTAGAGGAACACCACCTGTCAGACAGAGACTAGTTAGAGGAGAGGAACACCACCTGTCAGACAGAGACTAGTTAGAGGAACACCACCTGTCAGACAGAGACTAGTTAGAGGAACACCACCTGTCAGACAGAGACTAGTTAGAGGAACACCACCTGTCAGACAGAGACTAGTTAGAGGAACACCACCTGTCAGACAGAGACTAGTTAGGGAGAGAACACCACCTGTCAGACAGAGACTAGTTAGAGGAGAGGAACACCACCTGTCAGACAGAGACTAGTTAGAGAAGAGGAACACCACCTGTCAGACAGAGACTAGTTAGAGAGAGGAACACCACCTGTCAGACAGAGACTAGTTAGAGAAGAGGAACACCACCTGTCAGACAGAGACTAGTTAGAGGAGACACCACCTGTCAGACAGAGACTAGTTAGAGGAACACCACCTGTCAGACAGAGACTAGTTAGAGCAACGCCACCTGTCAGACAGAGACTAGTTAGAGGAACACCACCTGTCAGACAGAGACTAGTTAGAGGAGAGGAACACCACCTGTCAGACAGAGACTAGTTAGAGGAGAGGAACACCACCTGTCAGACAGAGACTAGTTAGAGAGAGGAACACCACCTGTCAGACAGAGACTAGTTAGAGAAGAGGAACACCACCTGTCAGACAGAGACTAGTTAGAGAAGAGGAACACCACCTGTCAGACAGAGACTAGTTAGAGGAACACCACCTGTCATCATAGCGGTGTGTGTACTAATCCCCCTCCTCCCCTCTGCAGGGACTTCTCCTGGTCCCCAGGTGATGACATCATAGCGGTGTGTGTGATTAATCCCCTCCTCCCTTTGCAGGGACTTCTCCTGGTCCCCAGGTGATGACATCATAGCGGTGTGTGTATTAATCCCCCTCCCCTTTTGCAGGGACTTCTCCTGGTCCCCAGGTGATGACATCATAGCGGTGTGTGTATTAATCCCCCCCTCCCCTTTGCAGGGACTTCTCCTGGTCCCCAGGTGATGACATCATAGCGGTGTGTGTATTAATCCCCTCCTCCCCTCTGCAGGGACTTCTCCTGGTCCCCAGGTGATGACATCATAGCGGTGTGTGTATTAATCCCCCTCCCCTCTGCAGGGACTTCTCCTGGTCCCCAGGTGATGACATCATAGCGGTGTGTGTGTGTATATATATTAATCCCCTCCTCCCCTCTGCAGGGACTTCTCCTTGTCCCCAGGTGATGACATCATAGCGGTGTGTGTGTATATATATATTAATCCCCTCCTCCCCTCTGCAGGGACTTCTCCTTGTCCCCAGGTGATGACATCATAGCGGTGTGTGTGTGTATATATATTAATCCCCTCCTCCCCTCTGCAGGGACTTCTCCTGGTCCCCAGGTGATGACATCATAGCGGTGTGTGTGTATATATATTAATCCCCTCCTCCCCTCTGCAGGGACTTCTCCTGGTCCCCAGGCGATGACATCATAGCGGTGTGTGTGTATATATATAATCCCCTCCTCCCCTCTGCAGGGACTTCTCCCTGGTCCCCAGGCGATGACATCATAGCGGTGTGTGTGCATATATATTAATCCCCCCTCCCCTCTGCAGGGACTTCTCCTGGTCCCCAGGTGATGACATCATAGCGGTGTGTGTATTAATCCCCCCTCCCCTCTGCAGGGACTTCTCCTGGTCCCCAGGCGATGACATCATAGCGGTGTGTGTGTATATATATATTAATCCCTCCTCCCCTCTGCAGGGACTTCTCCTGGTCCCCAGGTGATGACATCATAGCGGTGTGTGTATTAATCCCCTCCTCCCCTCTGCAGGGACTTCTCCTGGTCCCCAGGTGATGACATCATAGCGGTGTGTGTATTAATCCCCCTCCCCTCTGCAGGGACTTCTCCTGGTCCCCAGGTGATGACATCATAGCGGTGTGTGTATTAATCCCCTCCTCCCCTCTGCAGGGACTTCTCCTGGTCCCCAGGTGATGACATCATAGCGGTGTGTGTATTAATCCCCCCCTCCCTCTGCAGGGACTTCTCCTGGTCCCCAGGTGATGACATCATAGCGGTGTGTATTAATCCCCCCTCCCCTCTGCAGGGACTTCTCCTGGTCCCCAGGTGATGACATCATAGCGGTGTGTGTATTAATCCCCCCTCCCTCTGCAGGGACTTCTCCTGGTCCCCAGGTGATGACATCATAGCGGTGTCCCGTGTATTAATCCCCCTCCTCTGCGGGGACTTCTCCTGGTCCCCAGGTGATGACATCATAGCGGTGTGTGTGTATATATAGTAATCCCCCTCCTCAGGACTTCTCCTGGTCACAGGCGATAACATCATAGCGTTCCTGGGTCCCGAGGACAAAAAGACATCCCAGCAGGTGATACATGCAGCTTCCCTCTCCAGGCAGGAGATCAGGAGTTAGGAACCTCTCCAACGTGGTGGACTGTAAGCTTCACTGGCAGAGACAGGGAGACTACCTCTGTGTCAAGGTGGACCGGGACACCTAAAGGAACTCAGGTTGGTGAAGGGGGGAGGAGAACAGAGACAGGGAGACTACCTCGTGTCAAGGTGGACCGGATAAAGGAACTCAGGTTAGTGAAGGGAGGAGAACAGAGGGAGGAGACTACCTCTGTGTCAAGGTGGACCGGACACTAAAGGAACTCAGGTTAGTGAAGGGAGGAGAACAGAGACAGGGAGACTACCTCTGTGTCAAGGTGGACCCGGACACCTAAAGGAACTCAGGTTAGTGAAGGGGGGAGGGAGAACCTCTGTGTCAAGGTGGAGACACCTAAAGGAACTCAGGTTAGAGAAGGGGGGAGGGGAGACAGGGAGACCTCTGTGTCAAGGTGGACCGGACACCTAAAGGAACTCAGGTTAGTGAAGGGGGGAGGAGAACAGAGACAGGAGACTACCTCTGTGTCAAGGTGGACCGGACACCCTAAAGGAACTCAGGTTAGTGACGGGGGAGGAGAACAGAGACAGGGAGACTACCTCTGTTGTCAAGGTGGACCGGACACCTAAAGGAACCAGGTTAGTGAAGCGGGGAGGAGAACAGGAGACAGGGAGACTACCTCTGTGTCAAGGTGGACCGGACACCTAAAGGAACTCAGGTTAGTGAAGGGGGGAGGAGAACAGAGACAGGAGACTACCTCTGTGTCAAGGTGGACGGACACCTAAAGGAACTCAGGTTAGTGAAGGGAGTGAGAACAGAGACAGGGAGACTACCTCTGTGTCAAGGTGGACCCGGACACCTAAAGGAACTCAGGTTAGTGAAGGGGGGGAGGAGAACAGAGACAGGGAGACTACCTCTGTGTCAAGGTGGACCGGACACCTAAAGGAACTCCAGGGTTAGTGAAGGGGGAGGAGAACAGAGACAGGGAGACTACCCTCTGTGTCAAGGTGGACCGACACCTAAAGGAACTCAGGTTAGTGAACGGGGGAGGAGAACCGAGACAGGGAGACTACCCCTGTGTCAAGGTGGACCGGACACCTAAAGGAACTCAGGTTAGTGAAGGGGGAGGAGAACAGAGACAGGGAGACTACCTCTGTGTCAAGGTGGACCGACACCTAAAGGAACTCAGGTTAGTGAAGGGGGGAGGAGAACAGAGACAGGGAGACGACCTCTGTGTCAAGGTGGACCGGACACCTAAAGGAACTGAGAACAGGAGACAGGGAGACGACCTCTGTGTCAAGGTGGACCGGACAAGCTAGAAGGGGAGGAGAACAGAGACAGGGGAGACTACCTCTGTGTCAAGGTGGACCGGACACCTAAAGGAACTCAGGTTAGTGAAGGGAGGAGGAGAACAGAGACTACCTCTGTGTCAAGGGTAACCGACACCTAAAGGAACTCAGGTTAGTGAAGGGGAGGAGAACAGACAGGGAGACGACCTCTGTGTCAAGGTGGACCGGACACCTAAAGGAACTCAGGTTAGTGAAGGGGAGGGAGAACAGAGACAGGGAGACTACCTCTGTGTCAAGGTGGACCGGACACCTCCAAAGGAACTCAGGTTAGTGAAGGGGGGAGGGAGAACAGGAGATGGGAGACTACCTCTGTGTCAAGGTGGACCGGACACCTAAAGGAACTCAGGTTAGTGAAGGGGGATGAGAACAGAGGAGTGGTAAATGTGACTGCTTTGATGTTTAAACCTCATTTACAAGTCCTCCTTTCTGTCCTCATCCTCTGTCATTCTCTCATTGTCCTCTCACTACTATGGTTCACATATATATATATTAATGCCATAAAATGGAATTTCCATAATATTGATATATGGTTTATGTAGTTTTATATATAAATACGTATATATATATATATGATAAATATATATATAGTTATAAGTATATGAACATATATGGTTTATTATATAGCATAATGATATTATATATCGCCGTATCAGTCCCACCTCTCTGTGGTCTCTGTATATACATCTAAATTACTTGTATATGGTATATAGTAATTTTATATATATGATAGCATATATAATAAATTACATATATATATAGTATATACATGGTCCCTATACTTATGTATATATATTGGTTTTATATATATATATGTATGTATATATCCAGTTTCTATATATATACTAATGTATACCTATATATGTGTCCAGTTATATGTATATATGGTTTGTATATATATAGACTTGATAGTATATACATTAATTATTTACACTATATATGTAATGATGTTGTTCTATATATGTAATTCCTCTTCTGTGTGTAACAGTTTATATGTGGACATATATATATGTATATATACTATATAGTATGGTTTGTCCATATATAATATAGTGTATTATAACACTGGTTTATATAGCATGTATCTCACTATTATACGTGTATATATATAGGTACATAATATATATATTTTTTTTATATATTACATATGTATAGTATATATATATATATGGTTATATATATATTATGTATATATATATGTATATATATATAGTACACATATATATATCACTCTGTATATATATAGTTTATAGTTTATATATATATATATATAAAATATATAAACAATATATATATATAGTTTTAATATGATATATATGTATGTATATGTATATATATGTATATTTTTATATATGTATGTGTATATATATATATATATATGTGGTTGTGTATATGTATATGTATTTATATGTATATAGCATATTATGTAGCAGCAATAACGTGTGTGTATGTGTATATGTATATATATAGACATGTATGTATATACTTGGTAGTATGTATGTATGTGTATGTGTAATGTAATGTAGTGTATTATTAGCACGTATATGTATGTGTGTATGTGTAATGGTTGTGTGTGTGTAATAGCATTATTGTAATGTAGCAATAGCATTTATGTATGTGTGTGTGTGTGATGTAGCATGTTGGTGTATGTGGCAGTAGTATGTGTGTATGTATGCGTGTGTGTGTGTGTGTGTGTGTGTGTGCGTATGGCATAATAATGGTGTGTATTAATATGTGGTTTGTATGTAATAATCAAGGTGTGGTGACATTTGGAGATATTTCAGGATGAGA
>NW_027016489.1:0-9854 GCF_036934945.1 Oncorhynchus masou masou
CTGAGTGATAGACTTACCAGGACAGAGACTGAGGGCAAACTTTGTCTGGAAGTCACAGGCATCACTGTCCAGGTACTCATCAGATATCACCACCACCATCCTTTTACACCTACAGATCAACAACATATAGTATATTATCCAGCCATAACCACCACTCTCTTCGCTGTAACATGCTCTTGCAGAGCAAAACCCGTCTCTTGAGCTAATAAAATTCTGAAAACATGGGGATCAGCCATTAAACAGAAACAGAACACAGCCAATAAGTGGCTGTGGATCTCGAAGACGCCACTGTGGCGTTGCCTAAAGGAGGCCTGAACCTGCCTCTTCTCGATGAGTTCGCTGGTGATGGTCCAGACACATGATCCAGGCAGGACGTCCCGGTCAAACACACACAGCTTCAACTTGTGGTCCGTCTGCTCCAACTGCTGGATCATCTCATGGACAAAGTCAAAGTCACTCTGACAGTAGCAGATGAAGGCATCAAACAGCTCCGGTATACCCCCTGGAGAGAGGAGAGAGTAGAGAGAGGAGAGAGAAAGGAGAGAGAGGAGAGGAGAGAGAGGAGAGAGAGGAGAGAGAGTAGAGGAGAGAGAGGAGAGAGAAGAGAGGAGAGTGAGGAGAGGAGAAAGAGGAGAGGAGAGAGGAGACAGAGGAGAGGAGAGAGAGGAGAGAGAGAGGAGAGTGAGGAGAGGAGAGGAGAGAGGAGAGAGAGAGGAGAGAGGAGAGAGGGGAGAGAGAAAGGAGAGAGAGAAGAGGAGAGAGAGGAGAGAGAGGAGAGAGAGTAGAGGAGAGAGAGGAGAGAGAGGAGAGGAGAGAGAGAGGAGAGTGAGGAGAGGAGAAAGAGGAGAGGAGAGAGGAGACAGAGGAGAGGAGAGAGAGGAGAGAGAGAGGAGAGTGAGGAGAGGAGAGGAGAGAGGAGAGAGAGAGGAGAGAGGGAGAGAGAGAGGAGACAGAGGAGAGGAGAGAGAGGAGAGAGAGAGGAGAGGAGAGAGAGGAGAGAGAGAGGAGAGGAGAGAGAGGAGAGAGAGAGGAGAGAGAGGGGAGAGGAGAGAGGGGAGAGAGGAGAGGAGAGAGGGGAGAGAGAGGAGAAGAGAGGAGATAGATGAGAGAGGAGAAGAGAGGAGATAGATGAGAGAGGAGAGAGAGAAGAGAGGAGAGAGAGGAGATAGAGAAGAGAGAGAAGAGAGAGGAGAGAGAGGAGACAGAGAGGGCTCAATATCAGGAGACAGAGGAGAGAGAGGACTCAACATCAGGAGACAGAGGAGAGAGAGGACTCAACATCAGGAGAGAGAGAGAGGAGAGAGGACTCAACATCAGGAGACAGAGGAGAGAGGACTCAACATCAGGAGACAGAGGAGAGAGGACTCAACATCAGGAGACAGAGGAGAGAGGACTCAATATCAGGAGACAGAGGAGAGAGAGAAGAGAGGAGAGAGAGAAGAGAGGAGAGAGAGGAGATAGAGAAGAGAGAGAAGAGAGAGGAGAGAGAGGAGACAACATCAGGAGACAGAGGAGAGAGGACTCAACATCAGGAGACAGAGGAGAGAGAGGACTCAACATCAAGAGACAGAGGAGAGAGGACTCAACATCAGGAGAGAGAGGAGAGAACATCAGGAGACAGAGGAAAGAGAGGACTCAACATCAGGAGACAGAGGAGAGAGGACTCAACATCAGGAGACAGAGGAGAGAGAGGACTCAACATCAGGAGACAGAGGAAAGAGAGGACTCAACATCAGGAGACAGAGGAAAGAGAGGACTCAATATCAGGAGAGAGAGGAGAGAACATCAGGAGACAGAGGAGAGAGGACTCAACATCAGGAGACAGAGGAGAGAGAGGACTCAACATCAGGAGACAGAGGAGAGAGAGGACTCAACATCAGGAGACAAAGGAGAGAGGACTCAACATCAGGAGAGAGAGGAGAGAGGACTCAACATCAGGAGACAGAGGAGAGAGAGGACTCAACATCAGGAGACAGAGGAGAGAGAGGACTCAACATCAGGAGACAGAGGAGAGAGGACTCAACATCAGGAGACAGAGGAGAGAGGACTCAACATCAGGAGACAGAGGAGAGAGAGAAGAGAGGAGAGAGAGAAGAGAGGAGAGAGAGGAGATAGAGGAGAGAAGAGAGAGGAGAGAGAGGAGACAACATCAGGAGACAGAGGAGAGAGGACTCAACATCAGGAGACAGAGGAGAGAGAGGACTCAACATCAAGAGACAGAGGAGAGAGGACTCAACATCAGGAGAGAGAGGACTCAACATCAGGAGAGAGAGGAAAGAGAGGACTCAACATCAGGAGACAGAGGAGAGAGGACTCAACATCAGGAGACAGAGGAGAGAGAGGACTCAACATCAGGAGACAGAGGAAAGAGAGGACTCAATATCAGGAGACAGAGGAGAGAGAGGACTCAACATCAGGAGAGAGAGGACTCAATATCAGGAGAGAGAGGACTCAATATCAGGAGAGAGAGGACTCAACATCAGGAGACAGAGGAGAGAGGACTCAACATCAGGAGACAGAGGAGAGAGGACTCAATATCAGGAGACAGAGGAGAGAGAGGACTCAACATCAGGAGACAGAGGAGAGAGAGGACTCAACATCAGGAGACAGAGGAGAGAGAGGACTCAATATCAGGAGAGAGAGGACTCAACATCAGGAGAGAGAGGAGAGAGAGGACTCAACATCAGGAGACAGAGGAAAGAGAGGACTCAATATCAGGAGAGAGAGGACTCAACATCAGGAGACAGAGGAGAGAGGGACTCAACATCAGGAGACAGAGGAGAGAGAGGACTCAACATCAGGAGAGAGGAGGAGAGAACATCAGGAGACAGAGGAAAGAGAGGACTCAACATCAGGAGACAAGAGGAGAGAGAGGACTCAACATCAGGAGACAGAGGAGAGAGAGGACTCAATATCAGGAGAGAGAGGACTCAACATCAGGAGACAGAGGAGAGAGGACTCAACATCAGGAGACAGAGGAGAGAGAGGACTCAACATCAGGAGAGAGAGGAGAGAACATCAGGAGAGAGAGGAAAGAGAGGACTCAACATCAGGAGACAGAGGAGAGAGAGGACTCAACATCAGGAGACAGAGGAGAGAGAGGACTCAACATCAGGAGACAGAGGAGAGAGAGGACTCAACATCAGGAGACAGAGGAGAGAGAGGACTCAACATCAGGAGACAGAGGAGAGAGAGGACTCAACATCAGGAGACAGAGGAGAGAGAGGACTCAACATCAGGAGACAGAGGAGGGATGACTCAACATCAGGAGACAGAGGAGAGAGGGCTCAACATCAGGAGACAGAGGAGAGAGGACTCAACATCAGGAGACAGAGGAGAGAGGACTCAACATCAGGAGACAGAGGAGAGAGGACTCAACATCAGGAGAGAGAGGAGAGAGGACTCAACATCAGGAGAGAGAGGACTCAACATCAGGAGACAGAGGAGAGAACATCAGGAGACAGAGGAAAGAGAGGACTCAACATCAGGAGACAGAGGAGAGAGAGGACTCAACATCAGGAGACAGAGGAGAGAGAGGACTCAACATCAGGAGACAGAGGAGAGAGAGGACTCAACATCAGGAGACAGAGGAGAGAGAGGACTCAACATCAGGAGACAGAGGAGAGAGGGCTCAACATCAGGAGACAGAGGAGAGAGGGCTCAACATCAGGAGACAGAGTAGAGAGGGCTCAACATCAGGAGACAGAGGAGAGAGGACTCAACATCAGGAGACAGAGGAGAGAGGACTCAACATCAGGAGACAGAGGAGAGAGGACTCAACATCAGGAGAGAGAGGAGAGAGGACTCAACATCAGGAGACAGAGGAGAGAGGACTCAACATCAGGAGACAGAGGAAAGAACATCAGGAGACAGAGGAGAGAGAGGACTCAACATCAGGAGAGAGAGGAGAGAGGACTCAACATCGGGAGACAGAGGAGAGAGAGGACTCAACATCAGGAGACAGAGGAGAGAGAGGACTCAACATCAGGAGACAGAGGAAAGAACATCAGGAGACAGAGGAGAGAGGACTCAACATCAGGAGACAGAGGAGAGAGAGGACTCAACATCAGGAGACAGAGGAGAGAACATCAGGAGACAGAGGAGAGAGGACTCAACATCAGGAGACAGAGGAGAGAGGACTCAACATCAGGAGACAGAGGAGAGAGGACTCAACATCAGGAGACAGAGGAGAGAGAGAAGAGAGGAGAGAGAGAAGAGAGGAGAGAGAGGAGATAGAGGAGAGAAGAGAGAGGAGAGAGAGGAGACAACATCAAGAGACAGAGGAGAGAGGACTCAACATCAGGAGAGAGAGGAGAGAACATCAGGAGACAGAGGAAAGAGAGGACTCAACATCAGGAGACAGAGGAGAGAGGACTCAACATCAGGAGACAGAGGAGAGAGGACTCAACATCAGGAGACAGAGGAGAGAGAGGACTCAACATCAGGAGACAGAGGAAAGAGAGGACTCAATATCAGGAGACAGAGGAGAGAGAGGACTCAACATCAGGAGACAGAGGAGAGAGGACTCAACATCAGGAGAGAGAGGACTCAATATCAGGAGAGAGAGGACTCAATATCAGGAGAGATAGGACTCAACATCAGGAGACAGAGGAGAGAGGACTCAACATCAGGAGACAGAGGAGAGAGGACTCAATATCAGGAGACAGAGGAGAGAGAGGACTCAACATCAGGAGACAGAGGAGAGAGAGGACTCAATATCAGGAGAGAGAGGACTCAACATCAGGAGAGAGAGGAGAGAGAGGACTCAACATCAGGAGACAGAGGAAAGAGAGGACTCAATATCAGGAGAGAGAGGACTCAACATCAGGAGACAGAGGAGAGAGGACTCAACATCAGGAGACAGAGGAGAGAGAGGACTCAACATCAGGAGAGAGAGGAGAGAACATCAGGAGACAGAGGAAAGAGAGGACTCAACATCAGGAGACAGAGGAGAGAGAGGACTCAACATCAGGAGACAGAGGAGAGAGAGGACTCAATATCAGGAGAGAGAGGACTCAACATCAGGAGACAGAGGAGAGAGGACTCAACATCAGGAGACAGAGGAGAGAGAGGACTCAACATCAGGAGAGAGAGGAGAGAACATCAGGAGACAGAGGAAAGAGAGGACTCAACATCAGGAGACAGAGGAGAGAGAGGACTCAACATCAGGAGACAGAGGAGAGAGAGGACTCAACATCAGGAGACAGAGGAGAGAGAGGACTCAACATCAGGAGACAGAGGAGAGAGAGGACTCAACATCAGGAGACAGAGGAGAGATGACTCAACATCAGGAGACAGAGGAGAGAGGGCTCAACATCAGGAGACAGAGGAGAGAGGACTCAACATCAGGAGACAGAGGAGAGAGGACTCAACATCAGGAGACAGAGGAGAGAGGACTCAACATCAGGAGAGAGAGGAGAGAGGACTCAACATCAGGAGACAGAGGAGAGAGGACTCAACATCAGGAGAGAGAGGACTCAACATCAGGAGACAGAGGAGAGAGGACTCAACATCAGGAGAGAGAGGAGAGAACATCAGGAGACAGAGGAAAGAGAGGACTCAACATCAGGAGACAGAGGAGAGAGAGGACTCAACATCAGGAGACAGAGGAGAGAGAGGACTCAACATCAGGAGACAGAGGAGAGAGAGGACTCAACATCAGGAGACAGAGGAGAGAGAGGACTCAACATCAGGAGACAGAGGAGAGGACTCAACATCAGGAGACAGAGGAGAGAGGGCTCAACATCAGGAGACAGAGGAGAGAGGGCTCAACATCAGGAGACAGAGGAGAGAGGGCTCAACATCAGGAGACAGAGGAGAGAGGGCTCAACATCAGGAGACAGAGGAGAGAGGACTCAACATCAGGAGAGAGAGGAGAGAGGACTCAACATCAGGAGACAGAGGAGAGAGGACTCAACATCAGGAGACAGAGGAAAGAACATCAGGAGACAGAGGAGAGAGAGGACTCAACATCAGGAGAGAGAGGAGAGAGGACTCAACATCAGGAGACAGAGGAGAGGGACTCAACATCAGGAGACAGAGGAAAGAACATCAGGAGACAGAGGAGAGAGGACTCATCAGGAGACAGAGGAGAGAGAGGACTCAACATCAGGAGACAGGGAGAGAACATCAGGAGACAGAGGAGAGAGGACTCAACATCAGGAGACAGAGGAGAGAGGGCTCAACATCAGGAGACAGAGAGGACTCAACATCAGGAGACAGAGGAGAGAGGGCTCAACATCAGGAGACAGAGGAGAGAGGACTCAACATCAGAGGAGACAGAGGAGAGGACTCAACATCAGGAGACAGAGGAGAGAGGACTCAACATCAGGAGACAGAGGAGAGGACTCAACATCAGGAGACAGAGGAGAGAGGGGCTCAACATCAGGAGACAGAGGAGAGAGGGACTCAACATCAGGAGACAGAGGAGAGAGGACTCAACATCAGGAGACAGAGGAGAGAGGACTCAGCATCAGGAGAGAGAGGAGAGAGGACTCAACATCAGGAGACAGAGGAGAGAGGACTCAACATCAGGAGAGAGAGGACTCAACATCAGGAGACAGAGGAGAGAGGACTCAACATCAGGAGAGAGAGGAGAGAACATCAGGAGACAGAGGAAAGAGAGGACTCAACATCAGGAGACAGAGGAGAGAGAGGACTCAACATCAGGAGACAGAGGAGAGAGAGGACTCAACATCAGGAGACAGAGGAGAGAGAGGACTCAACATCAGGAGACAGAGGAGAGAGAGGACTCAACATCAGGAGACAGAGGAGAGAGGACTCAACATCAGGAGACAGAGGAAAGAACATCAGGAGACAGAGGAGAGAGAGGACTCAACATCAGGAGAGAGAGGAGAGAGGACTCAACATCAGGAGACAGAGGAGAGAGGACTCAACATCAGGAGACAGAGGAAAGAACATCAGGAGACAGAGGAGAGAGGACTCAACATCAGGAGACAGAGGAGAGAACATCAGGAGACAGAGGAGAGAGGGCTCAACATCAGGAGACAGAGGAGAGAACATCAGGAGACAGAGGAGAGAGGACTCAACATCAGGAGACAGAGGAGAGAGGGCTCAACATCAGGAGACAGAGGAGAGAGGGCTCAACATCAGGAGACAGAGGAGAGAGGGCTCAACATCAGGAGACAGAGGAGAGAGGGCTCAACATCAGGAGACAGAGGAGAGAGGACTCAACATCAGGAGACAGAGGAGAGAGGACTCAACATCAGGAGAGAGAGGAGAGAGGACTCAATATCAGGAGAGAGAGGACTCAACATCAGGAGACAGAGGAGAGAGGACTCAACATCAGGAGACAGAGGAGAGAGGTGACTCAATAGGTAAAAAACTGTCATAAATATTAACATTGGTGCATGATGGCCAGAGACAAGCTGCTGCCATTGTATACAGAAGGCTGTTTGCATGTTCAGGGAAGAATATTCCATATGACTATAGACTATCTACTTAGTACTTAGTAATGTTGTGATAAGCAGAGTTGATAGTCACCATGCTACTGACCAGTGAATGCGATACTAGTGTTTTTATCATTTAGTTGTGGAGCGGCAGATACAGTGCCTTGCGAAAGTATTCGGCCCCCTTGAACTTTGCGACCTTTTGCCGCATTTCAGGCTTCAAACATAAAGATATAAAACTGTATTTTTTTGTGAAGAATCAACAACAAGTGGGACACAATCTTGAGTGGAACGACATTTATTGGATATTTCAAACTTTTTTAATAATTAAAAACTGAAAGATTGGGTGTGCAAAATTATTCAGCGCTACTTTCAGTGCAACAGAGAAAACTCTCTCCAGAAGTTCAATGAGGATCTCTGAATGATCCAATGTTGACCTAAATGACTAATGATGATAAATACAATCCACCTGTATGTAATCAAGTCTCCGTATAAATGCACCTGCACTGTGATAGTCTCAGAGGTCCGTTAAAAGAGCAGAGAGCATCATGAAGAACAAGGAACACACCAGGCAGGTCCGAGATACTGTTGTGAAGAAGTGTAAAGCCGGATTTGGATGCAAAAAGATTTCCCAAGCTTTAAACATCCCAAGGAGCACTGTGCAAGCGCTAATATTGAAATGGAAGGAGTATCAGACCACTGCAAATCTACCAAGACCTGACCGTCCCTCTAAACTTTCAGCTCATACAAGGAGAAGACTGATCAGAGATGCAGCCAAGAGGCCCATGATCACTCTGGATGAACTGTAGAGATCTACAGCTGAGGTGGGAGACTCTGTCCATAGGACAACAATCAGTCGTATATTGCACAAATCTGGCCTTTATGGAAGAGTGGCAAGAAGAAAGCCATTTCTTAAAGATATCCATAAAAAGTGTTGTTTAAAGTTTGCCACAAGCCACCTGGGAGACACACCAAACATGTGGAAGAAGGTGCTCTGGTCAGATGAAACCTAAATTGAACTTTTTGGCAACAATGCAAAACGATATGTTTGACGTAAAAGCAACACAGCTCATCACCCTGAACACACCATACCCACTGTCAAACATGGTGGTGGCAACATCATGGTTTGGGCCTGCTTTTCTTCAGCAGGGACAGGGAAGAAGGTTAAAATTGATGGGAAGATGGATGGAGCCAAATACAGGACCATTCTGGAAGAAAACCTGATGGAGTCTGCAAAAGACCTGAGACTGGGACGGAGATTTGTCTTCCAACAAGACAATGATCCAAAACATAAAGCAAAATCTACAATGGAATGGTTCAAAAATAAACATATCCAGGTGTTAGAATGGCCAAGTCAAAGTCCAGACCTGAATCCAATCGAGAATCTGTGGAAAGAACTGAAAACTGCTGTTCACAAATGCTCTCCATCCAACCTCACTGAGCTCGAGCTGTTTTGCAAGGAGGAATGGGAAAAAATTTCAGTCTCTGGATGTGCAAAACTGATAGAGACATACCCCAAGCGACTTACAGCTGTAATCGCAGCAAAAGATGGCGCTACAAAGTATTAACTTAAGGGGGCTGAATAATTTTGCACGCCCAATTTTTCAGTTTTTGATTTGTTCAAAAAGTTTGAATTATCCAATAAATGTCGTTCCACTTCATGATTGTGTCCCACTTGTTGTTGATTCTTCACAAAAAAATACAGTTTTATATCTTTATGTTTGAAGCCTGAAATGTGGCAAAAGGTCGCAAAGTTCAAGGGGGCCGAATACTTTCGCAAGGCACTGTAGCCTAGAGGTAAAAGAGGAAGGCCAGCACCCAGAGGATTGCCAGTTCAAATCCCGGGTCTGACAGGAAAAATCTGTCGGGAAGTGAGCTTGCAACCATAGGATTGATGTCAAGTCCTAAATGCCATTGCCTGCCATCGTGCCATTGAGCAAGGCACTAAATCTCCACACAACTACCGCTCCACGGGCGCCCAGTGTGTCAAACCTCTGTACAGTATATCTGTCATTCAGACGGGGTTGGCATAAAGTGGAAGTCGAATTTTGATTGGACCTTGTGTACATTTGACAAATAATGTAATCTCAACTACAGACCAATAGTGTGTAACACTAGTGTTTATGATTGGACAGTAGTGTACTACAGACCAATAGTGTGTAACACTAGTGTTTATGATTGGACAGTAGTGTACTACAGACCAATAGTGTGTAACACTAGTGTTTATGATTGGACAGTAGTGTACTACAGACCAATAGTGTGTAACACTAGTGTTTATGATTGGACAGTAGTGTACTACAGACATATTTATGTTATTACCTTCTGGGTCATCCTCCAGGGTGATGCCTTGTCTCTCCGGGGTTCTGGGAACACAGCTGTCCACCTCAGGAACCTGGACTGGGGGCTCATTCTGTCTCTCTATGTACCTCCTACAGTCCTCCTCTG
>NW_027016490.1:0-9854 GCF_036934945.1 Oncorhynchus masou masou
CCATTACAGAATCACCCACCACAACAGGACCAAGTGGCGTGACACGGAGCAGCAGGAGCAACAGCAACAGCGGCGCAATCAGGAATGGACATGGGACGATGTATTGGATGGCAAGGGTTGCTACACATGGGAGGAGATCCTGGCGGGAAAGGATCGCCTTCCATGGGAACAGGTGAGGCAGCGAGGAGAGCAGAGGCAGCCGGAGAGAGGCAGGGCATATGATGAGGGAACACGGTTGGCAAAAAGGAAGCCCGGGAGTCAGTCCCAAAAATTTCTTGGGGGAGGGGCTCACAGGGAGTATGCGACGGCGCTAGGTAGGAGACCTACGCCGACTGTCCTGTAGCTTACCGGGGGGCTAGGGGAGACCGGGCAGGCAAACCTCATGTTATGCTGTGGTGGCGCACAGGTGTCCCAAGTGCTTGGTGCATAGCTCGGGTGCGGTACATTCCAGCTCCGCATATCGGCCGGAGCTCGAGTGAGGCGTCGTGCCCAAATGCCATGAAGCCGCTCTACGCATCTGGTCCCCAGTGCGCCTTCCCTGGGCCACGGCTTACATGGCACTCAGCATTGCGCACGGTGTCCCCGGTTCACCTGCATAGCCCAGTGCGGGCTATTCCACCTCGCCGCACTAGCAGGGCGACCGGGAGTATTCAACCAGGTAAGGTTGGGCAGGCTCGGTGCTCAAGAGCTCCAGTGCGCCTGCCTGCGGTCCGGTCTACCCAGTACCAACCTCCACGCACCAGCCCCTCCGGTGGCAGCTCCCCGCACCCAGGCTTCCTGTGTGTGTCCTCGGCCCAGTACCACCAGTGCCACGCATCCAGGCCTACAGAATCTTCCCTCCTCCAGCGCTGCCGGAGTCCCCCGACTGTCCAGCGCAGGCCAGAGGCCTTCCTCCTCTACCGCGCTGCCGGAGTCTCGCGCTGTTTAGCTCTGCCAGAGCCTTCCTCCCTCTCCAGCGCTGCCGGAATCTCCCGCCTGTTCAGCGCAGTCAGAGCCTTCATCCTCTACAGGGCGCTGTCGGAGTCTCCCGCCTGTTTAAGCGCTGCCAGAGGCCTTCCTCCTCTACAGCGCTGCCGGAGCTTCGCGCCTGTTCAGCGCTGCCAGTCTGAAAGGAGCAGCCAGAGCCAGCTAGTCTGCAAGGAGCAGCCAGAGCTGTCAGTCTGCAAGGAGCTGCCACAGTCTGCAAGGAGCTGCCAGTTCTGCAAGGAGCTGCCAGAGCTGCCAGTCTGCATGGAGCAGCCAGAGCTGCCTGTCTGCAAGAAGCCGCCAGAGCTGCCGGTCACTGCAAGAAGCCGTCCAGAGCTGCCAGTCTGCAAGAAGCCACCAGAGCGCTGCCAGCGTCTGCAAGAAGCAGCCAGAGCTGCCAGTCTGCACCCAGAAACCGGGCCAGAGCTGCCAGTCTTCAAGGAGCAGCCAGAGCCGATCAGTCAGCATGGAGCAGCCAGAGCCGTCAGTCATGCATGGAGCAGCCAGAGCCGTCCCAGTCAGCATGGAGCAGCTAGAGAGCCGCCAGTCAGCATGGAGCAGCCAGAGCTGCCAGTCAGCATGGAGCAGCCAGAGCCGCCAGTCTTCCTGGGATCCGCCAGTCCACGGCCAGGATCTTCCAGATCCGCCAGTCAGCCAGGATCCGCCAGTCAGCCAGACTCTTCCAGATCCGCCAGTCCCGGCCTCCGGATCTCGCCGGAACCGCCGGGCAGCCAGCCATGCCAGGATCTGCCAGGAGCCAACTACCTGCCTGGAAGCTGCCTCTCAGTGCTGAGCTTCCTCTCAGTGCTGAGCTTCCTGTCCAGTGCTGAGCTTACCTTACCTTCTTTCTTTATTTGGCCAGGCCAGAGGTGTGATATGGGTTTTGGTATGTGATGTGTTTTGTCTTGTGGTTTTTTCATAGGTATTGGGATTGTGGCTTAGTGGGGTTTGCTAGCAAAGTCTATTGCTGTCTGAAGTGGTTCTCAATCAGAGGCAGGTGTTTATCGTTGTCTCTGTTTTGGAACCATATTTAGGCAGCCATATTCTTTGAGTGTGTGGTGGGTGATTGTCCTTGTTTCTGTCTCTGTGTTACTTTGCACCAGTATAGGCTGTTTCGGTTTTCGTGTTACGTTTCTTGTTTTGTAGTATTCGTTTTTCCTTTGTTTTATTAAACATGAATCTCAATAGCCACGCTGCATTTTGGTCCGACTCACCTTCACCTAAAGAAAGCCGTTACATAGGTAAGGAAAAGTGACTATGCATAGAGCGAGTAACAGCAGTGTAAAAACAAATGGGGGGCGGGGGGGGCTCCGGTACCGCTTGCTGTGCGGTAGCGGAGAGAACAGTCTTTGACTTGGGAGACTGGAGTCTTTGACAATTTTTGGGGCTTTCCTTGATGCCACGAATTGGCTACCAAGAGCGTTATCACACAGTCGTCCAGAACAGCTGATGCTCTCATGCATGCTTCAGCATTGCTTGCCTCGGAGTGAGCATAAAAGGCATTTAGCTCATCTGGTAGGCTTGCGTCACTGGGCCACTTGTGGCTGGGTTTCCATTTGTAGTCCGTAATAGTTTTCAAGCCCTGCCACATCTGACGAGCGTCAGAGCTGGTGTAGTAGGATTCAATCTTAATGCTGTATTGACACCTTGCATGTTTGATTATTCATCGGAGGGCATAGCAGGATTTTTTATAAGCATCCGTAGTGTCCCGTTCCTAGTGTCCCACACCTTGAAAGCAGCAGCTAGCCTTTAGCTCGATGCAGATTTGGCCTGTAATCCATGGCTCCTGTTAGGGATATGTACGTACGGTCACTGTTAGGACGACGTCGTTGATGCACTTATTGATGAAGCCGATCACTGAGGTGGTATACTCCTCAATGCCATTGGATGAATCCCAGAACATATTCCAGTCTGTGATTGCAAAACAGTCCTGTAGCATAGCATCCGTTTCAGCTGAGCACTGGTATTTCCTGCTTTAGTTTTAGCTTGTAAGCAGGAATCAGGATGATAGAATTATGGTCAGATTTACCAAATGGAGGGTGAGGGAGAGCTTTGTATGGGTCTCTGTGTGTGGAGTAAAGGAGGTCATTTGGCATGTTTTTTTTCTCCATCTTTTCTTCACGCAAATGATGGGGATTTGGGCCCATTCCCTAGAAGAAAAAATCTTTGTCCAGTTCGAGGTGAGTAGTCACTGTTCTGATGTCCAGAAGTTTGGTCAAAAGAGATGGTAGCAGCAACATTATGTACAAAATAAGTTACAAACAACGCAAAAAAAATGAACAACATAGCACAGTTGATTAGGAGGCCATAAAACGGCAGCCATCCCCTCCAGCGCCACTATAATAGTTTATGGATGACGTTGTACAACATTTTTCACGTTTTGGCTCGTGAGTTCTGCTTTCAAAACTACTGGCTGAAATTATACAAAACCTCAGTAGCATTACTTTAAGAGAATATTATAATGACTGGAATAAACCATTCTGAAACCGGACTCAATCAGTTTGCTGACATGTCTGTGTTTCACTACTGATAGCCTACTGTACAGTAATGTGTATTTCACTATGGGCAGAAACTCTCACCTGCTGCCCAGACAGACATCCACACATTGACAAAAGAGGTGTGACTAGGGAGTTTTCACATGGCAGCTCAGATGTAAGCATGACAGGTCTGGAGGATCCACAGACAAAGAGGTACAGAGAAAGAGACCAGAGTGTGTGAGTGAGACTGACTGACTGGGACGTCAGTGTTTTAGTCAGAGCACAGACAACCTTTATGTGCCCGAAAACTGAAGCTAAATATTGAGTCAGTGACTCACTCAACCTGCCATTTCAAACTAAAATAAATGGTGAATCACTTGATGGTACCCTATGTTGAGAGTGACCCGTCACTGTTTATGAAAAGGAATCCATGTTTTACCTACACAGACGAAAAATGTGTATGTTCTTTCTGTTTTACTTCACGTGTATATGAAAGTCCAAATTCTGTATCACATACCTTTAATCAAGTCCAAATATTGTATTTCATATACAGTACCTTCATATACAGTATAGTCATTGAACAGTAACAAGCAATGAAAAAAACTTTACTTCCCACCCTTAAAAAAATACGCGTTGAGCTTAAATTTTTACGTGTGAAACACATTTTCACATGTATTAAGCTGGTGTTATCATGTTAACTCAACATTTAATACACGTGAAAATATGGTTTGACATGTATTAAAAGTTGTCACAACTTCCGCCGAAGTCGGTCCCTCTCCTTGTTCGGGAGGCAGTCGACGTCACCCGCCGTCTAGTCACCGCTGATCCACTTTTAATTTTCCATTTGTTTTGTCTTTGTTTTACACACCTGATTTCAATCCCACAATTACTTGTTCATTATTTAACCCTCTGTTCCCCCATGTTTTTTTGTAAGTGATTGTTTATTGTATTTTGGGTCTGTCATGGTGTGCGTGTATTTGTTACTTTGTATATTTGACATTTGGAGTAAAAATACGGTGATTACTCATATCTGCTGTCCTGCGCCTGACTCTCTACTCCAGCTACACATAGGACCCGTTACAAATGTTGAGTTCAAATGATAACACCACCTTTTCACATGTGGAAAGAAAAGCGTGTTTTCATCTCACGTGAATTGCATTTGCGCATGTCAAAATTTGCGGTTTACAGCACATGTGAAAATCTAATTTGCAATTTCACATGTAAGAAAACTCCATGTGAAAATCTCACTGTCACATGTGGAATTGCAAGTTCCTATGTGAAAAACAGTCACATGTGAAAATCAACTTTGCAGTTTCACATGTAAGAATCCTCCACATGTCATGTCTGTTTTTCCGACGTGACATTTTTTGTGTCTGACTCGTGAAAGTTAAATATATGTTTTCTTTTAAACATATGATTTGTTCACATGTGTCTGAAAAGCACATGTTTGGGGGTAGCATATGTGTCAATGGTTTGAAGATGGAAGTTCTATTGTCGGACCCTGAGAACCTTGTAACATTACAGTTGTCAGCAGGAAGAGAGAGAGCAGTTGAAAGAACCTTGTAACACTATAGTATTCGTTTCAGGGCTGATTTAGATAACATTGGCTTGGAAACAATGGGGGTCACTGATCTGGGTCCAGCTGTAACAGAGAAGTCTGATGTTCTTATCTTTAAATCAGTGGATTATAGTCCTGCTCCTTGTTGGCCAGGCTGATTTAACAATAACAAAACCATGTTAATGCATTGGAGCGAGACAGTCATTTTATTCAGTCGTAATAGGGCACCACTTTCTCTTAACCATTATTCAATCAACTGTACCTGGAGTTTGGAAGGAATTTGATGATTAAGGTAAAAACAGTAAGCTTTGCAGGTTAGAGCGCAAATGTATTTTACTAGGCCCCTGAAATGCCACTATGGAAATGGTTCAGGAATTAACAAGAGACTGATCTTTCTGTTTTTCAATCAGAGAGATCCAATATATGAAGAGTTCTACATAACTGAAATTAAATATCCCAATGAAGATACAACATGCACAGTGTGTCACGACTGAAAGAGTATGACGTGACAACATAACCAAGACAACACACAATCGAAAATGATTTACGCCTAACTGTCTCATATGGCTGAAATTCTCAGCTCGGCTCTTTAATCTTCAGGTGCACCAGTCAGTCAGTCTCATCCATCCGTCTGTCAGCCCACAGAGAGGCTCAGAGAGGAAGGATGTCGAAATTGGTTTCAGGAGCTTGGAGGAATGGAGGGATTGGTGTCAGCACAGCAACTATTGGCAGCAGTCCTGACCCTGGAGGTAATCACCACGACGACAAGCTTTCATCAGAAGAATACAGTTCATTTACAGTGATTCTCAGAATGTCAGTTGGTCCAAAGAAACAATGCCTTGCTCAATACCTGTGCCAAAATCTCTTTCTCACTTTCTCGCTCTCTCATACATTGTTTTCGTATGATTCTGAATGGAAGTATTGTATAAGTTATGACATTGTTTGGTTTAGTTGTTAGTAATCCTTTTTGATTTGAAAAAGGCTGGTTTTCTTGTACATTTCAGATAAAACTGAGGATAGAAGGTAAAGTATTACGAAAGACAGTAAACGGTTCAAAGCAGACATTAAACAGCAAACAGTTTGTGCCCTGCGAAGAAAGTTTAGTAAGTTTATATTTACCTTGTGTCAATTACTCTCAAAGATCCCCTAAAAGTAGTAGTTATTTGGTCATTATTTAGTAATGACCATTTTAAAGATGTAATTTTGAGGTAAATACCATGTAAATATAAGTCTATAAAATAAATCATTTTCTTCATAAGCTTTTTCAGAAAATGTGCCCCTCCTACACGTAAGTGAGTTTTTCTCTTTAAGGCTTGAGTCACATAGAATGAAAGCATTGTGCATTTTTTCCATAAAGAAAAGGTATCTGCGCCAGCAGTTTATTTTAGGGCTAAATCTCAGCATTACAGTGCCTTTATGTTCCCAGTATCCACCCTTTCATTTGACTCTGACAGAATGGTGACTTTGTATGTTTTAAAAGAGCCCACCTTCAGTCCACCTGTGCATTTCCCATTGAAGCCAAACATTCTGAATCTTGGAAGATCTCCCTGCCCTCCTCTCTCTCTCTCTCTCTCTCTCTCTCTCTCTCTCATCAGTGTAGATGAAGGAGAGGATATGAATTGTTAAGCCTTGAGACAATTGAGACATGGATTGTGTATGTGTGCCATTCAGAAGTTGAATAGGCATGACAAAAGATGTAAGTGCAGGGCTGCCAACTTTTAAAGAAAGTTTGGAGTGAGATTTGCTATGTGAATTTCATTGCCCCCTGGAACAACCCCTAAAGGGGAAAACCACAGGTCAGGTGTATTTAAAATGCTTGGTCAGGTGTATTTAAAATGCTTGGTCAGGTGTATTTAAAATGCTTTGAATATTAAATAAACACTGAAAATTTGAGACTTTGTTGCTTTGAGATTTTTGGGGTATTAAATGTAAAGTATGCAAATATTTTTTGGAACATATTTTTTGGGTGTGGTTTGACTCTTTATTCAGACAATTAAAAAAAATTGATAGGGATACAGAGAAATGCTAGAAACAGTGGGAAGCTTGGAAGCAGTGATTGATCAAGGCTCTCAGGTGGAAAGTCGTATGCAACATGTGCTGCAATTGTTACCACTACAACAAGTCTCTGTACAGGACATTTTAATATTAATGGTTGATGGCAGAGGGTAACCAAATCGCAGATTGCAGTCTCCTTGTCCATAGACTACTTTCAAGGTAAGGACACAAATGTTGTAATTTGGGAACTATCTCTTTAAAATAGGGCTGGAAGAAAATCCTGCTAGTTCTCCATGAGTGTTGGCCACCCCAAAGTTATGTTTCCCAAGTGCTGGGTGTTTGAAAATGTTTTTGTTATAACTATTAATTACTAAAAACCTCCCAACCTTCAAGAGAAAATCTAATGAATATCAATATCAATATCAGGTGGTTTATAGCTACTAGTTGAAGATCCTTGACATTGTCTTACTCTACATAGACAAAATATGATGCCTTTATGAGGTGAGTCACCCTACCATCTCTGCCTGCAATGAGCACAATACTAACATGTCAAAAGTTATATGTTATAAGTTATACATGGAGCATTTAATATCCTATTGTTATTTGTATGACATTTTCAAAAATGTCCACGAATGGCTGCAAAAATACATACAGTTGTCATGCCCTGGTCAAAGTATATTGTGTTTGTCTGCATTTATTTGGTCAGGCCAGGGTGTGACATGGGTTTTTTGTGGTGTGTTTTGTCTTGGGGTGTCTAGCATAGTCTATGGCTGTGCCTGAGGCGGATTCTCAATCAGAGTCAGGTGATTATCGTTGTCTCTGATTGGGAACCATATTTGGGCAGCCATATTCTTTGAGTATTTCGTGGTGATTGTTCCTGTCTCTGTGTTTGTTGTCACCGATAGGCTGTATAGTTTTCAATGCTCCTTTTGTTGTTTTGTATTGTTCGTGTTTTTTCTCGTCAGTCATTAAACATGTATCAAAAATACCACGCTGCATTTGGTCCACTTCTCCTTCACCAGACGAAAGTCGGTACAGAATCACCCACCACAACGGGACCAAGCGGTGTGGTAACGGGCAACAGCAACAGCAGGAGAAACATAATAAGGATTTCTGGACTTGGGAGGAAATCCTAAACGGAGAAGGACCCTGGGCTCAGCCTGAGAATATCGCCGCCCCAAAGAAGAACTGGAGGCGGAGAAGGAGAGAGCGTCGGTATATGAGGAGGCAGCACGGCGACTCGGAAGGAAGCCCGAGAGTCAGCCCCAAAAATGTATTGGGGGAGGGGCTTAGGGAGAGTGTGGCAGAGTCAGGAGTCAGACCTGAACCAACTCTTCCTGTTTATCGTGAGGAGCCAAGGAGGAGACCAGAACCAGAGCCGGTGTTGGAGGTGAGCGAAGAAGAGACTGTGAAGGAGTTAATGGGGAAATTGGAGGAGAGAGTAATGAGAGAGTTGCTGTGTTGGTGTTTTAAGCATGGAGCAGCCAGAGCTGTCAGTCTGCATGGAGCAGCCAGAGCTGTCAGTCTGCATGGAGCAGCCAGAGCTGCCAGTCTGCAGGAGCTGCCAGTCTGCAAGGAGCTGCCAGTCTGCAAAGAGCTGCCAGTCTGCAAGGAGCTGCCAGTCTGCAAGGAGCTGCCAGTCTGCAAGGAGCTGCCAGTCTGCTAGGAGCTGCCAGTCTGCAAGAAGCCGCCAGAGCTGTCAGTCTACATGGAGCAGCCAGAGCCGCCAGTCAGCATGGAGCAGCCAGATCCGTCAGTCTGCCAGGAACCGCCAGTCAGCCAGACTCTTCCAGATCTGCCAGTCAGCCAGACTCTTCCAGATCCGCCAGTCAGCCACACTCTTCCAGATCTGCCAGTCAGCCAGACGCTTCCAGATCCGCCAGTCAGCCAGACTCTTCCAGATCCGCCAGTCAGCCAGACTCTTCCAGATCCGCCAGTCAGCCAGACTCTTCCAGATCTGCCGGTCAGCCAGACTCTTCCAGATCTGCCAGTCAGCCAGACTCTTCCAGATCTGCCAGTCAACCAGACTCTTCCAGATCTGCCAGTCAGCCAGACTCTTCCAGATCTGCCAGTCAGCCAGACTCTTCCAGATCTGCCAGTCAGCCAGACTCTTCCAGATCCGCCAGTCAACCAAACTCTTCCAGATCCGCCAGTCAGCCAGGATCTGCCAGAACCGCCAGCCAGCCAGGATCTGCCGGATCCAACTACCTGCCTGAGCTTCCTCCCCAGTGCTGGGCTTCCTCTCAGTGCTGGGCTTCCCTCTCAGTGCCGAGCTTCCTCTCAGTGCCGAGCTTCCCTCAGTGCCGAGCTTCCTCAGTCCCGAGCTACTCATCAGTCCCGAGCTACTCCTCAGTCCCGAGCTACTCCTCAGTCCCGAGCTGCCCCTCAGTTCAGTGGGGTTCTGGGTGAGGACTACTAGGCCATGGTCGGCGGCGAGGGTGGACTATCATAGGACGCGAGGAGGAGGGATTAAGACATTTATAGAGTGGGGTCCACGTCCCGCGCCGGAGCCGCCACCATGGACAGACGCCCACCCGGACCTCCCTATTGTTGTTGATGTGCGTCCAGGGAGTCCGCACCTTAGGGGGGAGAGTTCTGTCACTGCCCTGAGTCGGGATAGTATATTGTGTTTGTCTGCATTTATTTGGTCAGGCCAGGGGTGTGACATGGGTTTTTTGTGGTGTGTTTTGTCTTGGGGTGTCTAGCAGATAGTCTATGGCTGCCTGAGGCGGCTCTCAATCAGAGCAGGTGATTATCGTTGTCTCTGATTGGGAACCATATTTAGGCAGCCATATTCTTGAGGTATTTCGTGGGTGATTGTTCCTGTCTCTGTGTTTGTTGTCACCAGATAGGCTGTA